>NW_016822275.1:327088-370200 GCF_001698545.2 Rhinopithecus bieti | reverse complement strand
GGGTTCCTACAAATAGGAAAATTAGATTTCTTTCTCACATTCCTTCATTCCATATTGCATTAATTTATTCAATACTGTGTCAGGCCCTGTGCTATGTGCTTGACGTTAAGGAAAGCCCTGGAGGGTAAAATAACTGACGTAAGCATTCTAGATGTGGTTCGCTTATAAATCAATGAGAAAGTTACATGGTTCTGGTGAGTGGGTTTATAAACTGGTTGTACAAATGGACATTTTTTTAGTTCTTAGACCTACTCTCGCTCCAGTTCAGGCCGTTAAATCTTTAAAGTTTGCACAGGTCTTCTTAAACTTCGATTCAGCATATTCATGTATTTTTTCAGTATATTGCAAATTTTTCTTTACGCACAAATGTTTACCAAGACATATTACAGATAAATTTGCCTTTGACCACTAATTTAAGTTAAAGATGTGTCACTCTACCAAATATCTCATGGCACATCTAAACGAAATTACTTTGTCTAAATCAGATATGCTAAGTAATTCTAAAGTGTAATTTTAGAAGGAAACATTTCTATATTTAATTTTAATATGTCTGAGCTTCTTTACAACTCAGAGAAAATAAAATTGTATTTTTGGAGATGATGACATTTTTGGAAAGATCCTCATGATAAGGTATTGGCAAAAAAATGAAAGACTCATAACAGAGTATTGGACGAGATATCAGTGGAAGGAAAGTAAATCAAGGAAAGGAATAACTATAAGGATGACAGAAAAATCTATTCTAAGGATTTTATGATACAAAGAAATGGAATAAAGCAAACCACATATGAGTAAAACAACTAATGATTAAAAAGATGTGCAGTAGAGAATGAGGAACCAGGAAGCTTTCTTACAATGCCAGTCAGAAAAGGAATAATGCTTTGCTCTCACAAGTGGGATTAATCTGCTCAAAACTTTAAGTTTTAATTGAAAGCCTCATTGTTTGTTGATAGAATATCTTCTCACTTATTTTCATAGCATCCTTGGGTAGCAGCAAAATAATCATTTAAAAAACTATAATGGAACAGATGATTTGCTGATTTAAGTATTTAGCATACTGTATATAATCTAACAAATGTAATTCTTCCAGATTATTATTTTTGTTTTAAAAGAAAATAATCCCTGTGTTAACTTTATAGTTTAAACCCATTTATTTTATTTTGTTTCCATATATCTTGTCCTCCTGCTGCATATCTTTGCTTCCCTAAACAGGCAACCATTTCTTTCTTGCAAAGTGGACATCAGGACATAATGCTGTTACAGAATTTGAAATCTGAACCACTAGTAAATTGAAAGTACCTTCATTTAAAATCAGATTTCCAACTTGTAACATTAAATTAAAAGTTGTCAGAGGAAAGATATTTTAAAAAGGGTATTGTTATACTTTCAATGGGACCAGAGCCATCCCTGTATTTTAAATTTGTTATAGTAAAGAGGAGGACGTTTTTCCTCTTTGGTTTTATTTCTCAAATCTACTCCAATCTACCAAATGATTGAAACCTTTTATACTTTCATTCTTCTGGAACACAGTATCTACTTCATCCACCCATTTCAATGGGAAATTACTATATATATATATATAGAGAGAGAGAGAGAATTATATAATATATAAAATCATCTATATATAATTAGTTTTGTTACTGGAAGCTTATCAATATGCAAAATGCATGGTCACCCCTTCCCAAATGTTTACTCGAATATAAGGTAAGATTAATTACCTTACAGTGTAGATTACTCAATAGACATGGCAGGCTGTCATCAAAATTATGCAATCAAAAAATGTTTCGAGTGGGTGTGGTGACATGTGCTCTGGAGTTACCCTAGTTACTCAAGTTATCCTGCCAGTTACTCTGGAGGCTGAGGTAGGAGGATCACTTGAGGAGTTTGAGCCTGCAGTACACTTTGATAGCACCTGTGAATAGCCATTGCATTCCAGTCTGTGCAACATAGTGAGACCCTGTCTCTAAAAGAAAATTCCTTGAAATTATGTTTTTATAATCTGATGCACCCTTTTTGGTGGATGGATGAATAAGACCAGATTCAAAAAAAATCTAACTAGTCTTTGTTTTAAACCTAGTATGAGTTTATGACACTGTGCCTCTTTCTTTTCGGTATTTGCATTTTAAGCATGATCTCCAAAAGAGAAGTAAAGAAAATATTAAGTTTCATAGGCACGTGTGGGAAACATATTATAGTGTAGGAGGTCAGTGAAGTCTTGCTAAAAGCTGCTATAGGGCTGACTCTATTAGAGAAGCTGTCAAACTCAAAGCTGTGATCATATAATAACAAACTATATTATGTATTTATATTATTTTATACATTATACATTTATTTTATATTAATATATTAGTATAATGTTATTACATAATTATATAAGAATATTATTTGTATCATTGATACTTTATACATTTAATATCTAATTAATAATCATAGCTACATATATATGATGATTTTTCCATTCCAAGGGCTTTATTCAGTTTATATCTCATCCCCTGTATCTTTTGCAGGCTGGTTATCTGTTTAGCATGAAAATTAACTATTAGGTAAAGAAATTTTAGTTATAGGCATCATTTTTGTTTCCATATTTAACTTAAACAAAGTTTTGATATACAGATCAAAAAATTAGAATAATGTGGAAGAATGCTGACATGGTAAGATTCAACAAATCTCATCTTGGTACATATCTTTTCTAATATATCTTTGGAGTATCTCATTTGTGATTACTTACTAGATTCTATGAATAACATTAGTAATGGCCTTGTAAAAAGTTGGGCTCCAGGTATTATTAGTGTATTAGGTGATTTGAAGGAAAAGCGCAATCCACCCTTAGGTTAGATCACTTTTCTCTAACCTGATCGTTCATCATTCAAAAACTGCTAGCTTGGGAAAATATAATCTACTCTTCAAAAACAAGTGTTCTGTGATCAAATGAGCTTAGGAAAAGTCAAGCGCACTTGCGGAAAGTAGGAATGGGTTTGCCCATATACAACACTGAGAAATCTCATTAAAAATCATGCTGGCTTAGCCTGGCCAACACGGTGAAACCTGTCTGTACTAAAAATACAAAAAATTAGCCAGACGTGGTGGCGGTCGCCTATAGTCCCAGCTATCTGGGAGGCTGAGGGAACCCGGGAGGCGGAGCTTGCAGTGAGCCGAGATCGCGCCACTGCACTCCAGCCAGGGGAACAAAGCGAGACTCCATCTCAAAAAAAAAAAAAAAAAACTCATGCTGGCTTAACTTACATTAGCAGATAAGCAGTCCAATTTATTTGGTCAGGGAAATACCTTTTTTTCTCTCTGTCAATATGTCCTAGAACATGTTTTCCTCTTGTGATAATCTAGGATTTGTTTCACCTCAAGGGTATACTCCATTTGAAATTTGCCGTTAGGAAATAGTATTGAAAAGATTAGTAGATACACTAGAATGTAATTTAATCAAAATGGTCTGATAGATACTATGTTATTTAATTAATGGTTAAGCAACATCTCTTAAAAATACTTGCATGGTCGGAAAATATTATATATAATTACATAATTTTTGTACTTATTATCCTATCAAATATTTTGGCACTGCTTTTGTTAATTTAGGACACTTTAGAATTCCATTCTGTCACCGATAGCTATTGGATAGATGTTGACCTCTAAGTAGACAGAATGTAGTGTACTTAATATATAAATAAATTGTAGTATATTGCAGCTGAAATTTGTGTTTGTTTTCTTTAAAAAAATTACAGATTAGAAAAAAAAATCAACTAAGAGAAGTTTTGGACATTTGGGTTCCAGCCAACTGAATTTTTTTTAATTGTTCTTACATAGGCTTTCTGATTTGATCCTATGGCACTGTTGAATCCACTCAGTAAACACTTTGCATTGGACTGCACAAGTATTGGATGAACATAGAAAAAAAACAAATCTCATTGGAAATGTTTCCCTTAAGGAAATTGACATAATGTGGTGGTATACTGTGCAATAGCCTACGCAGCTAAAACATAAGGAATCTCTTCCTTCTTCTCCCCTAAAAAAGCAGATTCAAAGATTATAGCTTTGCTAGACTGTGTCTTGTTCTGGAGGGGGAGAATTATATGAAGATATTTCTGAATCAATTGACAGGAAATGGGGATATAGATGGTAGATTAGATCAAATAATCTACTTTTTAGATTAGATTATTTTGTTGGTAACATTATGATTGTGTAAGAGAATATTATTATTAGGAAATACACAATATTTAAGAGGTAAAGCACCATGATGTATGTAGGTCACCATCAAATGGTGCAGAAAAGAACACAATTTCTCTGTATGTGTGTGTGTGTGTGTGTGTGTGTGTGTGTGTGTGTGTGTGTGTAGAGAGAAAAATAAATAAATAAATTGAGAAAAATCTTAATGTTAAATTTTAGTAATAGGTGAACTTGGGTAAAGGGATGTTTTGTGCTTTTTTGCACCTTTTCTATATGCTTGTAATTATTTTCAAATGCAGTTTTTAAAAATCATAGATTTAAAGGGTTTCTAAACAGTAAATACTAAAAATATGCTTTTATACTATTTTCTTCTCTAATCTGATAGCATATATTTGTTAACATGGCATTAAATCATCACAGAAATAGCCAGCATCTCATATTTTAAATAGCTATGTTTATATTATGTATTTCAGGAATGATATAGTTTATCATTTAGTTTATGAACTTTAATGAATTATTTGTGGATAACTAAAATATAATTTTAAGTTTCAAATATTATAGGATAAAAATATCAACCCCTGGACACCTTGGTTATAGATAAATATTCTATCATGTTGTATACAGTGTTACATAAACTTTTCAAGAGCATATAGAATCAAAAATAGGTATACAACTCTTCCAGTATGATTTTTAAAAATTATTTGTCTAATAGCAGAAATTATCAGTTGGTACAACCTGATATTTCTCCCTTAATTTTCTTTCTTACAGCCCTATTTATATTGGCCCTGTTTAATGATTGATTTGCATATGCATATACATGCATATACATACACACATATGTAATTATTCCATACTCTAAGTCAAAGGTTATCATTTGATGAAATTGGCTTCTTCTTTATCCATGTAGTTCAAATATGCCCAGTTTCCCCCTGTATTATAAATGAGTGATTTTTCAGGAGATTGAGTTGGGGATGACCTTATAATCCCTGTAGGTGGCAGTATCTGCCAGAGTTTTTGCGTGACACTATTTCTACCCCCCCTAGCTTTCTGGTTTTGCTTTTAGACTGTTGTCTTAGACAGTCAGGAAAACTCAGGGGCTACGAGTATCTACCTGTATGAAATAAAGGAGCAAAGTTTCAGACAGAGTGGGGGTACGGTGGGCAAGGCTCAGGCAGGGCTTGAAACTAAGGGAAAAAACAATGAAAAACATGAAGGAAGCTTAGTAATTGAATCAGTGTGGCCTCATTGCTACTGTCCAAATTAGAAAGAGCAGAAACTGAGAGGTATTTTTTGTATCCCAAAACTGTCTCCTGGGCTGAGCCTCTTCATCAGTCCTCAGAAACCACGTGGCTATAATTTGAAAGATAATTCTGCTATGATTGCATTGGAGTGGGGATGATAGTGAATAATTTATTTCTTACTGAAGAAACCAAGATTATGTCAGTAGCTTTCAGAGGCCAGTGTTTTACTTTGGAAAACGATCCTAGGGATGAAAGTGGAAGAGGAGAAAAATACAGTCATAGTTTTGGAGAATGTTAAAATATTTTTTGTAGTATTCTGTATGGGTAACGTTAGAATTAGCATACATTCTGTGGTGTTGGAAATGCCTTTGAAAGCTAATCAGTAAATCCATTAAAAAATCACTAAGCATGTACTCTGGGCAAACATTGTGCACCCTAAAGTATGAGGAGTAGATCAATCTAGTAAGTGTAGACCGCCTGAATCTAGAAGAAGTGGGAAGTATGATTGAAACAGTAGAGTAAAGCTAGACTATGGATATTGAATACTCCACTTATGAATTTGGATGGATTGTGTAGAGTCAATTAAAGCATTTTAAAAAGGGAGTGATATTATGAATGGGAGCTTTTTAAAGGAAGATTAATGTGGCTGTAGAACATTTGCACACTTGCTGCTCTCTCTGTCCTTAGATAATAAATTAATTTCTAGAAGTTACATATCTTTTTCCCTTGTTTAGTATCTAGGTTGATTTTAATTATACTTAAATCAGCCCATAATAAATTAGTGTCTTCCAGCCAAGAGTGTCTCTAAATTCCCTTGATAGCATGATCCATTTCCTGAGTATTCTTATATAACTGTAAAGTTCTTTCATATTATTTATCCTAAATTCTTCCCTCTGTGCTTAAGCACATTAGTTTTTGAGCTGTACCCATTAATGAGATTAATTGGTCACTATTTCTTTTCTGCATGCCCCTTTGCATATTTATATATACATCTCCTTTCCCTGGTGCATTACATTTTTCTTTTTTACTCCCTCATTCCCTTTCTCTCCTTTCTTTTTCTTTCTTCATTCCTTCCTTCCCTCCTTACTTCCTTTCTCTTCCTCTCCTTTCCTTCTTTCCTTCTCTCTCTTTCCTTCTTTCTATTTTCCATTCCTGTGTTCATATTTCTTGGTTTAGTTCTCAGCCTAACATCGCATGGTATAAAATGTTAACCAACCAGGCTTATAAAGAAGAAAATAAAAAATATATTTTGTCATATTATTTTTTCTTAGTTTTTCATGGGATTCTGTTACGGAGATAGAATGGTAGTTTAGACTGGCAAACAGTCTGCTTGACATTTCTGGTGACTTGTTACTGTATTCGTTATAGGTTCTGTGCTGGGGTTTCACTTTATTCTCACCTTCTTGCTTTTGCTCAGTCTATTATACCTGATCTCCCTTAAAGCAACACCTCTTAAGTACAGTCTATCCTGAATTTTAATTATTTCCAGTTTTAATGTTTCTAAATTTTAAATGCTTATATAACTAAAATTTATATATTAACTGGTCTGATAAAATTTTTGGCATTAAGGAATTTTAAAGTATTTCTCACTAAAGTTATATGAAATCATTTTAAAACTTAATTAGCTTTCATGGTTTGATTTTTTTTCATTGATATACATTTTTATACATATTTACTGGGTACATGTGATATTTTGTTATGTGCATAGAATGTGTAATGAACAAGTCAGAGGGATTTAGGATATTCATCACCTTGAGTTTTATCATTTTGTGTGTTGGGAATATTTCAAATCCTCTCTTCTAGCTATTTTGAAATATAAAATGCAGTTTTGTTAACTATAGTCACCCTACTGTGCTGTCAAACATTAGAACATATTTCTCCCATCTAACTGTATATTTATACCCCCATCCTCCCTCTCTTCACCCCCTTTCTACACATGAACACCCTTCTCAGCCTCTGTATCTAT
The DNA here is from genome assembly GCF_001698545.2 of Rhinopithecus bieti. Lineage (NCBI taxonomy): Eukaryota > Metazoa > Chordata > Mammalia > Primates > Cercopithecidae > Rhinopithecus > Rhinopithecus bieti. The sequence continues at coordinate 362,820 of NW_016822275.1, read as the reverse complement.
CATTATACTCTCCACCTCCATGAGATCAACTTTTTTCGCTCACACATATGTGTGAGAACATGTGATATTTGTCTATCTGTGTCTGACTTATTTCACCTAGCATAATGCCCTCCAGTTTCATTCATGTTGCTGCCAAAGACGGGTTTTCATTCTTTTTTATGACCAAAGAGTATTCCATTGTATATATATATACCCCTATTTCTTTATCCATTCATCTGTTGATGGGTACTTTGATTGATTCCAGGTCTTTGCTATTGTGAATAATAGTGCAATAAACATCGTGGTAGGGGGACAGGTATTCCTTTGAACTGATTTCCTTTCCTTTGGGTAAATACTCAGTACTAGGATTGCTGAGTCATATAGTAGTTCTCTTTAGTGTTTAAGAAATCTACATATTGTTTTCCATAATGGCTGTACTAATTTACATTCCCACCAACAATGTATAAGAATTGCCTTTTCTCCACATCCTCACCAGCATCTGTTTTTTGTCTTTTAGATGGTAATCATTCTAACTGGGGTAAGATGATATCTCATGGGGGTTTTGATTTGCATATTTCCTTGACTATTAGTCATATTGAACACTTTTTCATGTACCTGTTGGCTGTTTGTATGTCTTCTTTAAATAAATGTCTTTTCAGATTCTTTGTCCACTCTTTAACGTGTTTATTTGGCTTTTTGCTATTGAGTTGTTTGAGTTCTTCACTCTGTTGACTTTTTCCTTTGCTATACAGAAGCTTTTAGTTTAATATAGTCTCAGTTATCTCTTTTTGTTTTTGTTCCCTGTGTTTCTGAGGTCTTAGCCATAAAATCTTTGCCTAGACCAATGTCATAGAGTGTTTTCCCTGTGTTTTTTTCTAGTAGTTTCATACTTTCAAGTCTTGCCGTTAAATCTTTATTGTATTTAGAGTTGATTTTTGTATATGATGAGATAGAGGGATCTAGTTTAATTCTGTATATAGATATCCAGGTTTCCCAGCACATGGCGCAATTTAAATCTTACCTTCTCTAGGTAGTCCTCTATAATATTCTTATCCCATGCTAATCACTCTCTTCTCTATAACTCTTGGTTAATTTAGTCACTGTCATAGAGTGTAAGTCTTACTTGTTTCCATTCAGCCTGTTGATTTGGCTGTCTGTTTAGATAGGTTCAATACTATATGTTTATCTCTTTCAAAACGTCTACACCTAGCATTAATAAGCCAACTTGTCAATCTGTGCTTTATATATGTAAACATAGAAAGAAGAAAATTATACACATATACATATGAATATAATTTTTTGTAGTTGTTTTATATACACACACACACATATATATATGCAGAACATAATATTCTATATCTTTCAGATGGTTTACCAAAATCAGATATTGTAAATTAATTGTCCTTCAGTCAGCGCCTTCCCATACCTGTGTTTTATTTGGAAGCGTAGTGCTTGGTTGCGCATTGAAAATATTTGAAACTGGTTGCCAGCATTTGAAAATCAGAATGTTTCACATACGCATCAACATCTCTACTATTTAAAAAAATGAAAAAAAAAGCTCAGAATATCGAACAAAGTGGTCTACATTTCTGTAGGAGAGTATCAAGTGGAAGTGAATAGTTGCTACTACCTTGAAACAGGAAAGGCTCTCTCCTGTGGGCAATATTTATTTCTCCGTATTCCTTTTTAAATTACTGTCTGGCCTCTGTAGGCACTGGACTTTGTGACTGTTGTTCTAAAGGCTTGGATAAATGTGAAGTGCCCTCATCCATCTTAGGATTCCTTTAACATATCTAAAGGTATCCAGTAACATCCCGAACTTGGTACTGCAGTGGTTATCAGATTTCAGGGATAAGAAGAGTGACATGGTCGGGTTCTGAAAAATGAAAATTCTCGGTCACAAGCTGAGGTTTAAATCAGCAGGTCTAGAGAATCTACATTTTTCAAAAATGCCCACTATTTGGATTGGTCCCTAAAGTCAGGTGTATGTCTGCCTTCACTGATATAAATCATTTCAATATTAATAATAATCATTTTAAAGTGTGAAGTTCTAAGAGACAGAGCAACCTTTCATGTGATATATATTTTAATCCATATGGTCACTATTTTACATTTAATTTGTGACTGATAATTTTCCAGGATAAACAATTCTTGAATGGCTATCCTTATAATTCATTTAAAAAATGGTCTGTGTATTAACGAATTTGCTTTAGGAGAGTTAATATATATTGAAATGGAGGTGAAAAAATGTATCAGCCTTTAAAAAAACCAATTTTTGCTTTGATTAAATATTTTGATATATTTTAGCATTTTCAGCTCCCACATATATTATTTCTCATTAAAACAGACACACTTAGAAAATATCACACTTTTTCGTTGATGACGCTTTTCTGTTGATTTGCAAAAAGATCTTATAAATCTTTCCTTAGTATAGATAGAATAGTCTATGTGACTAGTCAAGTAAGAAGAAAATTTAACATTTCCAATTACATCTGTAATTACACTGATCAGCACCACTTGGTATTTACCCCAAGCCAAATACATGAGGTTTAATAATATTCACTGGGTCATTACTGGTGGTGGTTTTTTTATTTTCCCCTCTCTTTTAAAATGCTTGATGTTACTGGTAAGCTACTAATTTATCTGCTTGGACATTGAAAAGAATGGAACTTTTTAGCTGTGCGTCATACTTTTGCCCTAACTTTATCTAGCAAAAGTAATTGTTGAATCTGGCTACTTAATGTCCTTGCAAGAAACTAGTGAATATTTTAGATTAATGATGTGACTGTCATCATCCTACATGATGGAATAACATTAGTTCAGGTTCACATGATGGCCCAGGCGGTAACTTTTTTTTTTTTTTTTTTTTTTTTTAATATGGAGTCTCGCTCTGTTGCCCTAACTGGAGTGCAGTGGCACAATCTCGGCTCACTGCAACTTCTGCCTCCTGGGATCAAGCAATTCTCCTGTCTCAGCCTCCCAAGTAGCTGGGATTACTAGCTCACGCCACCACACCCGGCTAATTTTTGTATTTTTACTAGAGACGGGGTTTCACCGTGTTGGTTAGGCTAGTCTCAAATGCCTGACCTCAGGGGTGATTCGCCCACCTCGGCATTTCAGAGTGCTGGCATTACAGGCACGAGCCACCTTGCCCGGCCCCATGCAGTAACATTATTTCTTCTCCAGTGACTATGAAAATATTACACATTTACGAAATAAACCCTTTACCTTTTATCTGCACTTCTCAACTTGGCTCGTTTTATCTGATGTCTCTGGCCTGCGTTTCCAAGAACTATTCAAATCAGGGTTTTATGGCACACATTTTGTGTTATTAAACACATGTATCACTTTAGTTTTGTGACAAACTAAGGGGACCATTGGTCCTAACTTCAGAAGTTTGTTCTTTGGGGACCTTTTGAGTGTGAGGAATGGAACAATAACATAAGATGGCTTCAAGCCTCATCATCAGAGGGCAGCACAGCCCACAGTTACCGTTGTTAAATATGTAAGTACACTTTAAGAAACAATTAATTGAAACTAATTGAGAAAGGAGAATAAGTAATAGATGTGAGAAGGGGAATGAAATAATGGAGTTTTGCCTTTAGATAGCTAACAGGAGACAGTGATACGTGATAATTTACATTTGAATTCTATTGTCACAGATTTTTCCAGGTTATTTGTCTGTTTCATCTCTTTTTAACCACAAACAGCACATAAGAATTAGTGTTAATGTGTTACGAATGGCTCATTGAGTTACATTTCCTTCTCAGCCCCAAGGCCCAAAGTTTTCTTCAAGCCCGGTAGAGAATCTCTCTCTCTTCAGTTTGCATTATTTTCATTGTAGGAAGATTTTTTTATCTTAGAAACCAGAATAATTGAGTAATGACCCCACCTAAGCCCCAACTCATCAAAATTCAGAGATGCCTTACATGTGGTGCTATTTCCAATATATACATACTTGTAAACGTGTTTAAAAATTCCAACTGAATTTATTAACTTAAGCATGAGACAGAGAAGATCTTATGGGTTGTAAATGAAATATGTAGAAGGGCAAGTAATTCTTAGTGTAATTAGCCTTAATTTGCAGGAAAATGATGAATAAGTTTTACTTTTTTACATTTGTTTTTTACATTTACATTTCCAAGGCTGCATAAATTTTTTTATGATAACTTTTGTTAGAAAACAATTGGTTTAGCTTGCATTAAAATTATACAAGTCCAGTCAAGTAAACCAAAGTAACTGACAAAGTAAAATGGCTCTTTTTCCCTCAAAGGAGAAATTATTTGTACGTACCAAATCTAAGAACGTGAGGCTCCATCTCGAAACAACCATAGTTTGTTTTAGATGAAAACTATAAACAAGAAGTACAACAAAACAAAGTTATATTTTTTTCTTTTAAAAAAGTTAACTTTTCAAAAGCATTATTTCACAAACATCCCACCACATGTTTTACTTCCAATCAAAATTTAACCCACTTTTCTCTCCAGCTAATGACTTTATGAGTGGCAGGCAGGCTATATTTTGAAACAGGGAATAATTAAGAAGAACTGAATTGAATAATTGAGAGCTATATTCTTGGTAGAGTACCAGTTAATAATGACTTAGAAGTTTTGTCCTGACTCTAGATTTAGAAAGAAATTAAAGTTATTACATTTCTTCTTTTTAATTTTGATTGACAGACTCTATTGGGAAATCTAGTCGCAGTCAAGTAGAGCAAGATTTTGACTAAATGAAAGAGGCTTTGCTTGGAATTTCAATGCAAATCCATAATAGCCCAATGACTTAATCTATCCATGAACTTTCCCGAGACTGGTCATCATTACTGACCGTGATCTGCAAACGGTAGTAGCTGTAGGCTGAGAACAAGCATGTCTACAGATGCTCACCAACTGAGAGTATGTGTTTGGTGAACACCATTTGCATCACTAGTTTGTATATATCAGGGTTCAGCTGAGTTTAATTGACATATTCTTTTTTTAATGGACAAATAATATTTTTATATATTATATATTTATGGGGTAAAATGTGATGTTTTGGTATATGTGTACATTATGGAATGATGAAATTGAGCTACTTAACACATTCTCACATTCTTCCCCAAGTAAAAAAAAATTTACTTTGTTTGTCTTTTACCTTTGAAAGCTATATCAAAGCCAAATACTCAACTGACAGTGTTGTAAGTACTGTCTATAGATTCTTTGGTGTATGTTTGACTTAACCCAAATTAGAAATGCTTTGATATTTGTAATTCCAATAAGCAAAGTTAAAGACACCAATTCTTTAGTTTTTACAGATTATTCTCATTTTTTCTTATACTTAAAGTGGGTCATTTTTCCATTCCTAGATGTGTACAAATGGGTAGTCCTATGTTTATTCTGTTAAGTTTCTCATTTTATTAGTTGGGACCATAACAAATGAATAAATTATTTTTCATTTGTTCAAACTTTTAGATAATGTATTTTGGTTAGTAAAAATATTATCGGTTTGATATTCAGTTTGCACTGATTACATGGCTGATATGCCTGATTAGAACACAGACTTTTTTTTCCTTTTGCCTTAAAGTTGCAGCAAAATGCTATAAGCAATGTATAATACATCCCAGGGTCCATGAACCCTTTTCTAGGGAAGGAGAGGATAGAGATTAAATATCTGTTGGAGTACGGTGCATTACCAATCAGTAATCAGTGTCGTTTGAGATATTACAAGCTGTGATATTAGAGACAAAATTATTTTAACAATATTAAGTGAAGTACAAAATTAAGATATATCCTAGGAACCTATCATGTTCTTTCTGTAAGCCAGGCCTCCTAGAAAAACAAAAGCAACTTTGAATTTAGATCACCATCAAGATTTCATGAGTAATCATTTAAATCAACTTGTTCCTTGATTTGGATACTTCACCCAGCTCATTTTGAACTATTTGTTATTTTTCTCAGGAATTTTTATTTTTTCTCTTGACGTAAGTCAGCCTTGCTGAACTTCTTTCTGAAAAAAATGAATATGTTGTCTCTATATAGCTGCATAATAATTTCCACAATTAAATACATTATTTTATGAAGGGAGTAATTAATTAGGATATTAACCTTCCAACCATTTATTCCTTTGACTCTTCCAAACAAGGAGATTTTGTTAGCAAAAATGAGAACAGAATAAAGATCTATTGTATTGAAGACTGGGCAAGTAGGAAAAGTAGGGCAACTCCCTGGGTTGCATTTTTGAACCATTTTCTCCTTGCTGGTATGTTTGACATCTATGCAAAAATAAGACAATGGAATTGACCAAGATTAAATATAGGTTTTACATTATCCATGTTATGTCTCAATTTTCTTTCAGGAATACTTCTTTTTCCTCAGTAGAATTATTTGACTGAAAACCAATTAGTGAATCCATAAATATCCTTCTCTCCTACATGAAAGTTGAAAACACTACAACCAAAATAATCATGGCCTCCAATTTGTTCAGGCGCTATTGGGCAACTTCTTTTTTGGTTGTTGTGCTGTTTTGTTTTGTTTTGTTTTGTTTTTCTTTCTTTTTTTTTTTGAGTTGGAGTTTGGCCTTTTCACCCAGGCTGGGGTGCAGTGGTGCAATCACAGCTCACTGCAAGCTCTGCCTTCCAGGTTCACGCCATTCTCCTACCTCACCCTCCCTAGCAACTGGGTCTACAGGCATCCACCACCACGCCTGGCTAATTTTTTGTATTTTCAGTAGAGACGGGGTTTCACTGTGTTAGCCAGGATGGTCTCGATCTCCTAACCTCGTGATCTACCCACCTCAGCCTCCCAAAGTGCTGGGATTACAGGCATGAGCCACCACGATTGGGCAGCTTCTTTTACTCTACACTTTGTAAGAAAAGACATAATAATTGTTTTTCTGAGGGAGAGTTTGAGTATGGGTTCCCCCTAAAACCTTTTGTCTATTCTCATCCACCTTGTTACTGTGGCTTAAAGCTCTTGTAATGACTTCTGGAAAGTGTTTCTGGCTAGCTATTGCTGGTTATCACTTTGCCCAGCATCTAGTAGAGTGCCTCAATAAATATGTATTCAAAATATGAGTCAATAAATCTGCTTATTATCAAGAATTTACTCTAATCTTAAGTAAAGGTAAGCATGCTTTTCTGTTACCTTGAAGCTGCAAATGGCAGCTTTAGGGTAGCAAAGAGAAATTGTGCAAGAAAGGCCACATTATATTCTGGTGCGTAATATTCTTGTTTTCTTGTCTGAAACACTCAAATGAACTAGCAGAATTGTTAGGGGAGAAAGGGAAAGAGGCAGTGGAGGGGTGAACTGCTATCTGTCTGCTCCTATTTTTAAGAATAAATTAGACATCCATCTCTGCTGCTGTTTTAAGCAATTACCTGCCAGGTATATATCAGCTGTGCTATTTCAGGGTTTTCTAATGCCATTAGAGGCTTTCATCAATGATGATATCACAAAATGTACAACCTGCGACTCAGTTTGTGGGTGTAAAAGGGGTAAAATAGACTTCACTGAGAAATATTTGCAGCTAGGAGACTTAAGAGGGAAAAGCATTGGTATGTGTGATGGGGAAAGGAAGAGAGAAAAAAAGCAATGATTTCTTATGCTTGGTGTCAGTATCTGACATTTGGGATGGGGCTGGGAATCTGCCTAAATCTACTGTTTTTGCTTCTGTGATCTGTTCTTTTGATTTCCAGGTTATTGATCAACACTTAACCAGAATTGTGTCAGACATCTTCCCAAAGCATGGTGAAGGCTTTCTTAATAAAGTTTTGTTAATGATTTGCATTTATGCCTTGTGACCCATTCCATGCCAAGACATTGACTGTATAAGGAAATTTTATTTGATTGTCCACCACCTTCAGTCTTTCTTGAATAGGTGCTGCAGAATATCCTTAATGATGGCCATGCATTTCTGTCAGAAATACAGTGAGGGAAGACATGTTATCTTTGCTGAGTGTTCTCTCTCTCTCTCTTTTCTTTTTTTTTTTTTTTTTTTTTTTTCTTTTTTTTTTTGGTCTGGTTACTTCTAATTGGTTTTGGCAGCTATACCTCAAAACACTTCTTGTTGCTTTTCAAAAAAAAATCATAGTTCTAGATGAACACCAGATCACACAGTGCTTGCTATGGTTATATTCCTTTACTGATTGACTTACCCTTGGACTACTTTGAAGTCCTTTGCCTTAAAAGTGTGAGGTTTTCATATCCAGGGGCTCATCTTCCCAGGAAATCCACAAATAGGTTTGTTTGTTCAAATCAGATGGCATGTTTAGTTACATTCAAGTAACCAGGCAAGTGAAAGAGATGCATCTGCTCCTGGGGTTTAGAGAAGGTCTCAGCAGTACCTGTTCGTAATTAACTTTTATTAGGTGTTCTGCTTCATTGGAGGTTTCCAAATTAAAGAGTTTTAGATGCAAGCAAATAAATGTATCCTAGTCTTCATTTTGTCAGTTAGATGTATGATTTCATAAAATAATTCCTCATGGCTTTCGTTTTTTTAATCTGTTAATAGCAACTATTAGTCCAGGCAATAACTAAGACCCTTCTTGCTCCAGAAGTCTATGATTTCTTGAGTATTTATGTGACTATAAGTACTTCCTAGAGAAAGCTTGTCTTTACCTGGCCAAGCATAGAAGTTTTTCTTCTCCCTTGTCTGTAGCTTTTATTTACTTTTCTTTTCCGGAACACAACTAGTTTGCTACTTTTTTCTTGAGTTGTCAGCTAGGATCAGAATCTAGAAATTGTCAGGAATTTAAAAAAATCCCTATGGGCCTAAAGAAGAGTCTGTCTGGTACTATCCAGGCTGATGAAGATTTGGGTGTCATATGGGTGTGACATATCTACTCCACCTATGTTATAAGCACAATTATTTCCTGTGGAGAATTTTCAGTGGTTGTTCTGATCTAACGAACTATAATGCATTAACTTTTCTTCAGACCTCCTGTGAAACCAGTTTGCTGAGTTGTCAACAACCTCCACACTGAAGCTGTACTTAGGCCCATTTCCAACCAACCTGTTTAATCTAGGAACAAAGACTCCCTGGGGGCCTCAGTCCTGCCCTTACCCGGCCCTCTGCCTCAGTCACTTTCCCTATATCTTCAAGCATTGAATGTCAGGTACCTGCCACTCCAAGCCTAAGCCAGCTACATGGGGATTTGCCATCTCCAATTACGCAAAACAGCATTCTTTACTGTCTTCATCTGACACCTGACTACTAAATGACTGCTTGTAGAACAACACCTACACTTTTGGTACTGATTGCCTATGTCCTCACCACTTCCCTTGCACTTCCTAAGGGAAGAGGATCTCTTCCTAAGATACGCCCAAGCAAAGTCAAGTGTTACACAGCTCCTTTCTATCTCATCAAGTGTTTTTTTGGGTATAAAATGAAGATATCTTTTATGACTTAATTACTAAGATTTTAGCAGGGTGGAGAGAAGTAGATGTCAAAGGAAAAATAAACAAACAAACAAAAAAACCCCTAAATCCAGACCTTTAGAACTTACATAGAGTACTTTCCTAACTGGACTATTCCCTGTACACACAGTATCTATGTACATTAGACCTTTCCTCAAATTTTCTTTCTAGGAAGCTACTGGGAGAAAGTCAAAGTTTCCAAAGAATAGAGAGAAACACAACTAAAAACTGAAGCAATACATGGCCAAGAAGTCTTATCTCTGTCCTCTCCCAGTTCACATCAGAAAAGACATTTTAAAAAGATAAGAGTTGGGCCGGGCACGGTGGCTCATGCCTGTAATCCCAGCACTTTGGGAGGCCAAGGTGGGCGGATCACGAAGTCAAGAGATCGAGACCATACTGGCTAACACGCTGAAACCTCATCTCTACTAAAAATTTAAAAAAAATCAGCCAGGTGTGGTGGCAGGTCCCTGTAGTCCCAGCTACTCGGGAAACTGAGGCAGGAGAATGGTTTGAACCCAGGAGGCGGAGGTTGCAGTGAGCTGAGATCACGCCACTGTACTCCAGCCTGGGTGACAGAGTGAGACTCCATATCAAAAAAAAAAAAAAAAAAAAGATAAGAGTTTTGGGACATAAACTATCTCATAAAGAAACAAATGAAGTAGCAGCTGTGTACACACCTCACAGTCTCCATGAGAACTTTACTTTGCAGTAGAATTACATGGGGTTTTTGTCTTAATGTCTATTTTGAAATTATGATCTTGCTGCTGCCTTTAGATGTATACAATTAGCACACTTTGCTAGAGCAAAATACGCTTGAGGTCAAATGTATTTCAATTCCTTTGTAAACAGCACATGGCAGCTGGAAGTTGTTTTAGAATTGCAAATGGAAAAAGGTAATTCTGCATCACTGCTCACACACACATACACACGCACACACTCACTGAAAATCACAAAACAAAGATAACTTTTTTTTCCCCATACTTGTTCAATAGAGCTGTTGGGACCATCTAGTATACTTGTTTCTTTACCTACTATTGACTTGTCCTGACAGTAGAATAACCACTATCTAGGTGGCCTTTGTTTGTTCCCCTGTTTTTTTCCTGGAAAAATCCAGGGACATATGACTAGTAATCAGTAATTGCAAATTTTTATTCCTGACAGGGGGGATTTTCTCTCTGGCCTTTAAAACAGCCCATTTAGCCTCTCTAGCCATTTACCCATCAGCAAAATGTAAATAGCTGAATTAATGTGAATAAAGTGCTTTGAAGATGAAAACTGCTCTGCATGTAAGTGGCAACAGAGCATTTCTTTGTATATTGAAGAAACATTTATTGAACTTAGTGTCAATTATGTGCACAGCTCTTTAGAGATCACAGAGGTGTACAAGACAAGGTCCATGTCCTCTAGAAGAGTCATTCCCATCTTAATGACAGCTAAACGTCCTAAATTGTAACTAGTTCAAAACTGGACTTGGTTAGAGATTACAAGACTGAGCATGGTGATATCTTGAAGAGATAAACTGACCAAAGAAAACTCTAATTCATTATTCATGATAATTGAATAAACTTAACAGTAAGGTTTTGTCAGTGGTATTCAAACAGATGGATAGTCCTTGAAACAATAGCCTTTTAGGATGCTCTGGGACAAAGGTATTAATGATTAATTAAGTGGAAAAGGGCTGCATAAATATTCTCTTGAAGATTAATAATGAACATGTTTACAGCTTTCAACCCAAGCTGAGGAACACATTTTTGGAAATCTTGTATAAGTTATCCCCATTGAATATTTGCTTCCTAATAATCTGAGAGTCCTGCAAAATTAAAATGAGGTGCTCAACTGATGCTTAAACGTGGTTTCCAGAAGGAATAAGCTTTTCTTAATATGGTACCAATAAAGATATACTTCAGTAAAATACATTGAGCCATGTTCATGCAAAAATATTTTTGGTCAAAATTATATATTAAATATTATTAGTCTTTATATCTGGAAAAGAATTGGCCTTCCAAGTCCCTGAATCCTCAACCAAATGCCTTGGGCTGCAGTTACTCTTTTCAAGTCTTCACCTGGAGGATATATGAAGCAAGATTTCCGAACGACTTCAGCAGATGATAAATGAACTTAAAGCCTTTTTGGAGATCATAATGCTGATTAAAATATAAATGGTTAATAATGAAAACAGTATAAAAGCTGAACTTTATTTAATTTAGAATTTCCAAACTTGCTCACATGCAGAGTACTTTGTTTTTGTTTTGGTTACTTGAGATGTTGTTTGTTTGCATGTTTTTCTTTCCAGTAGAGGCAGAATATAGAATATGTTATGTAACAGCATTCCTTGGAGCACGGTTTGAAATCTACTTAAGTAGAGGATACCTCCTTAATTTCCAGTTAAGATTTTAGCCCCAATTCTTTTGCTGCTCTTGTACTTGAGGAGGTGGATTGGTTCTCTGAGCTCTAGGAAGCAGCCATGGAGATGGGGATTCTGTTTTTTATGGACTGCATGTTGATTCCTTCTGAGAAGAGGATGCCTAAGAGGAACATTATTGCTCCTTCTACCAAAAGCTGCCCCCTGCTTGTTTGTCTGTGACCATCTTCAGAACATCCTTATTTTGGGGTGGATCAAGAGAATTGAGGGAAATTTTGAGCTCTCTACACAGATTAAAGGGAGTGTGCTGCTAAGAAATTCCTCCAGATGGAAAAATAGAAATCTTTACTCCTGCACACGTCAGAACAAGACTGGGGAGGACATCAGTGGAAAGAAGGGACAAAACTGTGTGAGGCCTTTGAAAACTTAATTACGGTCTCTAAATCTAAGTTTTCTTATCTGTAAAATGGGAATAATAACCTGCTCATATATTAGTTACAGAAGAAAAGATGAGATAACCTATGTGCTGATCATAGTGTCTGGCATTTATAGTTTGGAGTATCACATAGAAAATATATGTTTTGGAATAGGATATAGAAAATATAAATTATATTCAGCTTCACTTAACTGTCAACTGTAATTCAGTTTGATTTGTTTTGGAGTCAATTCAAGTAAAAATTCAAAATTTAACATGGAGACTTTCTGCCTTGCATTAAAGTAAATAATTTTGTTGTTTTATGGAGTGACCAACGTGGCTTCCTTAATACTTAGGCAGTACATGATTATAACACGGCCCTAAGTAGTCCCTCCTTTCTTTTTGCTAGGCATCCATAAAGATTGCCTTTTTTAAAGCAACCAAATTGGTCTAGCAACATAATTTCCAAATTCCATTTCATAGCCCTGTACATTAAAATTAATAATTTTATTTTTATATTAGGACACATGGAGCATGGTTTATGAAACTTAGTTATTGTTCAAGCAAAATAATATTTTCTTTAACTTGCTAACTCTCCCCCCTTTTTGGATATCTGATAATTATTTTATTTAAAAAAGTAATCCTATATAAACTCACATTTAATTTTCTACAGTTTATTTTCCACGTGGGAGAAAAACTATGCTTTTAAACATATTTTAGTGGAAATCTGCCAAGGCAGTAGACTTCTCAGCATCTTGCTTCACTAAATTATGTCCAATTTTAGTGAGAGCGTATATGTGGAGTAGTCTGAACTATATCCAATTATTATTTTAAGCAGAAGTTATAGGAGCTTTGATCAAAGAAAGCTGACTTTGCTTTCCTCCAGTTTTACATCAGTTGTACTTCAAAAAAACTGCGTTATTATTTACATAAATATCATAAAATGGACGTATTCAGATAGGATGATTTCTCTGTTTGTGTTTGGCTTTCTGTGGCATCAGCTAACAGATCAGCAAAATCATAGGTTTTTTCTTGAGTTTTGCCACCTTGAGAATCAGTTTGCTTCGGTTTGATTTGTTGTTCATCATAACTTTATTTATTTATTGAGATGGAGTCTCACTCTTCTTGCTCATGCTGGAGTGCAGTGGTGTGATCTCGGCTCCCTGCAACCTCCACCTCTGGGTTCAAGTGATTCTTCTGCCTCAGCCCCCTGAGTAGCTGGGATTACAGGCACCCGCCACCATGCCTGGTTAATCTTTGTACTTTTAGTAGGGACGTGGTTTCGCCATGTTGGCCAGGCTGGTCTCAAACTCCTGACCTCACGCGATCTGCCCGCCTCAGCCTCTGAAAGTGCTGGGATTGCAGGCTTGAGCCATCACGTCCCCTGTCACTTTATTTAATTTTTAACATCCTGCTTATTAAGACTATTTTCTTGGAGTATTCTTTTTGAGCGTCAGATATGTATTCAGCAATTCCAGTGAGATTAATTTTATACCGTGATATCTGTTTTATTTTCCTAAGCAGCATGTCATTCACATTTTCTTGGAAATCTATTAGTGTATATATTTCTGTAAATATTTATAATTTGAACTCTGCCTTTTTTTGCCAGAAGGTAATGAGGTGACCCTTCTTTTAGTCACATGTTTCCTGATGATATTGTTTTAGTTAGAATACTTTAAAATGCATAAGAATGAATTTTAATTTAATTGGCCAAAGCATCAGAGCATATAATATTATGGACTCAACAAAAGTTGGTTCAAAGGGATGAAAGATGTCATTATGACTCATGGTCTTTCTCCATCTCTTTTTTCTTTTTTCCTCCACACTTTGCCCTGGTACCAACAAACTCATATCTTCTCAGAGATATCTTTTCATCTATAGCTCCTACCATGTGCCAGGCAATGTTGAGCAGGACAAACATCTCAGCTATCATGGTGGAGCTCAAAGATATCTCTGCTCAACGTGGTAGCTATCGTATCTTTTTTTCTTACCCAGTAACCAATCTTTCAACTGTTTTAGATATTGAATAGTGATGAAGGAAGACATCTGTGATGAAAGGATAAGGGAAGTTACAGAGAAGAATGAAAGTAACGGGGGAGTAAAATCAAGGAAAGTAGTTTTGACTAGGCTCATTTTTGCTCGATGTTCCTTGAGAAGTGTTTAAAAGCCCTTTGCCATCAGGCTAAGCTGAGAACTGTTCTTCTCTTCCCTGACTCTTTTTCTTTTGCTTCTTACCTTATCTGACCTTTATTGTATCTGAAAGAAAATATGAAGGAGTATTTTATTACAGTTTAAAACTTAGGGCCTATTTCTGATGAGAACAAAAAGCATAAAGACTTTCCGTATTTTATATATTTGGTCGTCATTCTATAGCATAGCCACAAGACTTCCTGGTCATTGCCATCTTCTAGTTTTGTGTCTCCTATATTGAGAGATAAGTGATAAGACATATTGTAAGGCACCAAATAAAGAAGGCACATTAAATTGATACCTATTGCCAGTTTCCTGGGGAGCCCTGACGACAATGTGAAAGAGGATGAGAAAGTATTGGTAAATTTCAGAAAACCCAACTCTAAGGAACTCTAACAGCTAAGCAAAATGATATTTGAAATGTAAATGTTTTCACAATTCTATTTCAAGTGACAAAAAAGAAAACCTATACTTTTCAAGCATTATTTTATCAGGTTTTCAAAATTTTAGATTATATATAATTTATGCACTAATACTTTGAATTTGGCTCATATTTATAAAATAGCACAGTGTTTTGGTATAAATGTAAAGTTGCTATTAGAGAAGATATTTTAATTTTCTTTTATTTTACCTTGCCCTTTTAAGATTCCCTCATATTTAATTCAGATTCAACTATTGTCATATGCTTAGTTGATAGGGTCTGATTCACATTATCTCCCTAGTGAATGGAGGCACCAAGAGTGACTGGGGAACTGCAAAGCAGAGCTATTAAATTTATATTTACTGCTAATCATTTCAACTCCTGGCAGGCAGCCTAATTGCAAGCACAAAGAGGATGCTCATGAGAATCATGGTCATATAACTTGTTCAGTGACTTTCAGTAAGACACATGGTTTGTGAAAGCTCCAGGTTTATTGGGAGAGTAAATATTATTGCAGCTTGAGTTTCCTTGTGCTGTTTCCAACTCAGGATTTATTAAATATAATTTAATGAAATATATAATTTAAAGAGATGGGGCAAAAATGTGATTACTATCTTCCCATCCTGTCTTTTTGGGACAGGCAGCAATACATAAGCTCCTTAGAAGACCAAAACCAATCTAGGGGTTTTCTTATGTATAGTTTCCATTAATGTTAATGGCTTTTCTGGGCACAGTTTCTATTAATGAGATGTTCTCTTGAAGAAAAGGAATGAAAAAAGAAAAGAAAGCTGTTCTCTATTTATTTGCTTCATGTATTTTCTGATGAAGGGTTAGAATGAATGTCTAATAATAAAGTACACTGATTCCAAGGACAGAAAATTATTCGCCTCCTATTTTACTTCTATTATATCTTACTTGCTTTTAAAATTGTTTTTTATGTAAATCTACAGGAAATATGATGACTACATCAGTTATATTAGCAGTACCAATTATTTTCTCAACCAAAATCTCCATGACATTTAGTATAGTCCAATATGATTATTTTTTATCTGCTGAATTTTACCTGTACCCACCACTTAAACAGAGTGCCTGTTATAATGATGGAGCAATAGTTAAATATTAAGAGAAGGTGAATTATAGCCAGAAAAAAGATAGGAAAGGTATTTTTCTTGACATTTATTCAGGGTCAGTCAAACACACCTGCAGCAGAAACAGCAATGTTCTAATACGTGCCGCATGCCTAATATGTCAATTTCTGTATTAAAATTGTGTGCCGAAAAGGGCATATGTTTAAAATCCTGCCTAGTGGCAGCAGTTTAATTCAGTCTTGGTGCCAAAATGGATGAAACATGTTTTTATTTCTAAGACTGTAATTTTTTCTTTCCTGCTATTGTTCTGCTTCGTTCTATTCCTATGATCCATTGAATAAAACAGCATATTTCCTAATGGAGTAAACAGGTCACATGTAAGTTACTCATAATTTTCCAAAAACCAAAACTACCTTTTACTCAAAAATCTTAGTTTAGGTTATACCACAGGAAAGTGCAGCAAAATGATGAATAGTTTCAACTCCTGCAAAGGGCAACCTCCAAAAAATATCCAGGTTCTCTCATATTACCCGCATATGAGTGTGGGTATATGTGTCTGCATGTTAAACTCTATGGGAATTTTTCCTTTTCTTTCCTTAATTTTCTTTATTGCTAATTTCTATCCCATCTATAACTTGGTATTCATGTCCCAAGATCAGCATATAAATGAGAATTTCATTAACTTTAAGGCTTAACTGTAACCAAAAATATTAATATTAAAGCCAAGATCTTAGTTAATGTTTTTATGGAAGGAGACATGATTTGTCTTTGCTGTCTTGTCACCGGGTTGTCCCCGTTTCATCTGCCTTTTCAGTTTCTGGCTCAGTTTGAAAAAAAAATTTTGAAAAAGAAATAGCTAGATTGCTGTTATCCCCAGGATTTTACATCCTGTCGGGCCCTGTTTTTGGTATAAAGCCAGATGTGTAATCTCATATGCTTAAAGGCACGTAAGAGGGAAAACTCTGGAAATACACTTCTATGTTACTAAGAGACTTTGAATTTAAAACAACAACAACAGCAACAACGACAAAGATTATGTAGATTGTATTCAAATGTGCTAAGTTTTATATTCAAATGCTGCTTCTGAAATTTAGGACTACTGAGAACTAACATTGTGATTTCGTAAGTCATATAGCTGCCACATTTTCTACAGATCAATAAATGATTATAGGACCATTACAGTTACTGATATTGTGCTCAGTGTTCAGAATATAAAGGATTAGAGACAGTTTCAAAATAATAAATTAATAATTTATTATTTCAAGGAGTAGTCAGAACTCATGTGCTGTTGTTACTCATGTGTGTACATATATATGTATACATATTATATACGTATCTATGTTTTTATACATATGCAAATTAGTTCTGACTATTCCTTGAAATAATACATTATTAATAAATGTATGATGAGTTATAGATCAATTGATTTATAAACTCAAAGGGGCTAAAGAACTTCTAGATGCTGAGGTCATAGCAGGAGGAACTGGAATCTCTGAGGACTATTTTAAGACTAAAGATGTGGTAGTAAGAAGGAAAGATATATTTTAAACATTTAAGTTCTGGTTGGTATATATTTACTGATGAAATTATTTTTAAATAATAGTGTAAAAGTTAAATTCTTAAATGATTTTTACTTCTAAGGCATTCTAGAAAAGTCAAAATTGCAGGGAAGTAAGTCTGATGAATGATTGGGTTGGAGTGGAGGAAAGGAACTGAGCACAACAGGGCACAATGGAAGTTTTTGGGGTGATGGAAATATTTTATATCTTGCTGCTGTGGTGGATACAACTGTATGCATTGTAATAATCACCAAACTGGATGCTTTAACATTTTATGGTTCTATTATTTTGGTCTGGTTCTGTGTATTAACAGTGGGAAGAAGTAGGCTTTCTTGAGAAGCCACTAGAATCTATATTGAAATATTATATGTGGTATGAAAAATGATGTTCAGAGCTCTAGACAACTTAAGTGTAAAATAACTTTCGAATTTGACTCAATTTCAATTCCCTGCTTAAGACAAGCCCTGACTACGAGGAGTCTAGAATTTAGTTAGGTAAATAATGTATTCAATATTCTTACTAAGGTGAACAGTTACCATCAATGTCAATTCTCAGTCCTCATATTCATGGACTACAAGCAGCATTTTACGTCATTGATCATTCCCTCCTCAGCAAAACACTTGCTCACTTGATTTCTAGAGCCTTACACTTTCCTGAGCTTTCTTCTGTTTTTCCTGTTGTTTCTCCTTGGTTTCCTTTTCTGGTTCTTCCTCAACACCCCGAGAGCTCAGGTCTGGGCCTCTTCTTTTTTCTATTTATATCCACTCCCCTGGAGATCCCATTCTCTCTCATGGCTTTTAATACCATCTGTATGTGATATGTCCAAATTTTACTTTTATATTCTAAACTCATATCCCCTTTTTATTACCTGATTTTAATACAAATTTTGGTTGTCAACAATTAATCTGATATTCCTTTCAAAATTTACTCCGTCCACAATATCCATCTGAAGGAATAACAATTCATATTGCCTGTTGCCTTTTCCAAAAACCTTGAAAGCATCTTGAGTTCAAGGTGCAGTCCCTTTATCCTGCACCTCACATCCAATCTATCAGTAAATCTCATTGCCTCTACCTTAATGTGACTTGATTATAATTAAAATTCAATAAAGTTTAACCACTTCTTAGTATTTCAATAGTCTACTAATTGTTCTCTCAACTTGTATTTTAGACTCTTTTCAACCTACTCTCAAAGACTCTGAGAATGAGCTTTTTAAAACCCTAAATCAGACTGTGTCAATTATCTGTTCAAAACCTTCTAATGAGTACCTATATTGCCCAGAGTAAAATCCAAAAGTTTTCCATTGACTGCACCCCTCGCACACTTTAACCCTTATTTACTTTCCTCCAACCACATGACCTGTTTCCTCCAACCAAATACCGTGTTTGCTTTCACCTCCAAGCCTTTCTATGTAGTCTTTCCTTGCCCTGAATGCTTTTTTCCCAGACATTAACATGGTTCCTTACCTCCCTTCATCTTTACAAGTTCACCTTTCTTTCTTTTTTTTTTTTTTTTTTGAGGCAGAGTTTCGCTCTGTCGCCCAGGTTGGAGTGCCGTGGTGCGATCTGAGCTCACTGCAAGCTCCGCCTCCTGGGTTCATGCCACTCTTCTGCCTCAGCCTCCCAAGTAGCTGGGACTACAGGCACCCGCCACCACACCCGGCTAATTTTTTGTATTTCTTTTAGTAGAGATGGGGTTTCACCGTGTTAGCCAGGATGGTCTCGATCTTCTGACCTCGTGATCCACCCACCTTGGCCTCCCAAAGTGCTGGGATTACAGGCTTGAGCCACTGCGCCCGGCCAACAATTTCACCTTTCTAATGAGGCTTTCTCTGGCCACTCTTTCAGTGCCACCTGCTCACTTCTTTTACCTCTTTCTCACATTATATATTTCATTCACTTATTGAAGTTATTTTCTGTTCCTCCATTGTAGAATTAAAGCTACAGGAGAGCAGAGGTTTTTGTCTGTTTGTTGAACTACTGTATCCCTGGCATTTAGAAAAGTGCCTGGCATATTGAAGGCGCTCATCAGTAAATATAAGTTGAAATAAATGTAATTACATTTTAAATTTACTACTAATAAATTGAGTATTATAGATACTTTAGTATCTGTCACTCTAGCAAACAGAGAGAAGACAAATTTTTCTGGGCTCAGTTGCTTAGGAAAGATTCAATGAAAACAAATTAGCCTCGTATCTACCATGTAGAAGGTTTTCAATAGATTTGCTAGACAAATGAGTGAATAAATGAATTCCTCTAATATACCTGCATTGAAAGCTAGGAATCACATAACTAGGCCTGATTACTTGATAATTTATTGTGTATTTGGAGCATTTGGAAAAAAGTACACCAAGAATAAACTTGTTCCCATTTTTGAAACAAAAAGTCAGATTTCTCAAGGAACATGTGTTAATGGCTACCTCTGGGAGCTGGAAATGAGTCTTTGTCCTAGCAAGGGTTACGGGACACACGGAGACAAGCAGCCTGCTGCTAGGTGTTTCTATGCACACTTCTTCCATTTGAGGAGGTGATGTCAGATGAGATTGAAATGTCTTCACAACCGCCAAACAAAGAACAAATCCCCATGTTTTGTGAAAACAGCAAGTGGGGATGGGATTACCATGCACTTTGCATGATCTCTCCCATATAGGGCATGGGAAAGAGGGCTTCTGGCCAGTCAACTTGAGTTAATTAGAGTAGTCAAGTGTTAAGCATTACTTTGGACCTCATTAATACAACTCCCCAGGGAGAAATTTTTGTTTGGAAAAATTAGCCTTTGCTTTCAAGAGCACTGAAAAGACATCTTTCAGCCTCTGGTGAGGATCTCAGTTTCTCCATTATCACCTCTGGTAACAGAAGAGAAGGTACTTTTGAGTCATTGTCACATTCAGATAAGTGAAGAAAGATGCTTTTCAACAAGTGTGAATAGATTTTGGTAAACAAACATGATTTTTTCTTTGAAGGGATATTTAAACAGCAAGTGTATGTAGGCTTGACTGCCTAGACTTGAAGGACTGCCTTTAGTTGTGTTCAGCATATTTTATCACGAAACAGACTTTTTATGAAAATGCAGCAACTATACTACTTCCTCTTGAAATATATTTTTGTACATGAGGAGAGTCTCTGAAGAAAATTGCCTTTGCAGGTTATGTTTATTTAGTATGTCCTTCTCCCTTCCATTTGTACGCTGTTTCATATTACACTGTAAATAACCCATAGCTTTATTGACCTCTAGTAATCTTGAGGAAAGTTCTATTTTGTATGGTTTACTTTAGATTTGCTTTAAGTACATCAATGATTCAATCTTGCTAAACCTTAATAACAAAGTACTAGGATGTTTTCTTCCAATAACAAAATACTGGGATGTTTTCTTCCATACTAATCAAAAGAATCATAGTCTATATCCCACAGTTTTGTGTCTGACTCTGTGTTCTCCTGGTTAAAAGACTTTTATTGTGAGCCTTCGATGTAGTGTATAAGGTACAGTTATAGTTGTTCCTCCAAGGATTGGTTCCAGAAACATTCCCCCACACACAGATACATAACAAAATCCATAATATTGATGTTTGAGTCCCTTACATAAAATGGAGTAGTGTTTGTACATCACTTACATACATCCTCCAGCAGGTGTGGAACCCACAGATTACAGAGTTGTACCACTGACTAGCTGTGCGATCTTTGTTCTTTGTGCCTTAGTTTCATCATATGTAAGATGGAGCTTATTATGCTACTTACTTTTAAAAGTAATTATAAGGATTAAATGAGGTGAGATAAGGCTGGGCGCAGTGGCTCACACCTATAATCCCAGCACTTTGGAAGGCCGAGGCAGGCGGATCACTTGAGGTCAGGAGTTCGAGACCAGCCTGGCCAACATGGTGAAACCCAATCTCCACTAAAAATACAAAAAATTAGCCAGGCTTGGTGACACACCTGTAATCCCAGCTACTTGGGAGGCTGAGGCAAGAGAATCGCTTGAACCTGGAGGTAGAGGTAGCAGCGAGCTGACATTATACCACTGCACTCCAGCCTGGGTGACAGAGTAAGACTGGGTCTCAAAACAAACAGACAGAAAGAAGCGAGATAACTAAAGTGCTTAAAACATTGTCTGGCATATTGTCAGTGCTTACTGAATACTCAATAGTAAATCCCATTAGTATCACACTCTAAGTTCAAGTATCAGCAATTAAAGCCACATTTAGTCAATGGATCTCATCAAATGATCAGTAACTTACTCAAAATTCCCTTAAAATGCTTTAGTGGAAATACAACTTCTGTGGCATCTGTGGTTGCCACAGTAAGGACAGAGTAAGTGAGAGGTTTTGTTTAATAATATGTGAAAAGATTAATTTTTCATAACTTAACCTGTATCTATTATAGTAAATTCCAGAAAGATGACAATATTTAATAAATAGAGACTAAGTACTATTATCAAATCAGTAAAGGTCAATGACTTAATTTATATATTTTAATGAAATATACATCTATATTTAAACAACAGTCTAAGACTGTGGGAATGGATGTTTGTACTTTCGTTTCATGTTGTGGATAGCCTGCATCTCCATTACACAGCACAGTGCCTATTTTGAAAAATAATTATTTAAAAAAATTTTGAAGATGAAATTACATTAATGTGTTTATCCCTAAAAATAAACTGTAAATAGTATTCTGAGCAATACTTTGCAAATATCTGGTTTCTGAGCCTAAGGTCTACTTTTTGCCTGAGAATATATACATTCATTTATGTGTGTATGCATGCGTGCATGTTAGTGTGTGTACATACATATGTATTTTGACCTTAGTCCTTGAACATTTTTTAGAGTTCCCTAGTCATATTTTATAAAGGTGTACATAGTACCATTTTTTAAAATTTTAATTTTATATTGATATTTTCCTCTACCATATATATATTTTCTTTGAAAGCATTGCACTGAACTGAGATTGCACTTATATGAGAAACAAAGTGAATAATTACAAGTATAATATTAAATTGCCTTTTAATTTGCATCTTTATTATTGGCTTTTTGATTAACAATAGAGCAAGAATCTGTTAACAGCTACTCCAAGCAGAACATTTGCTGAAGTCCAGAACAACTAATTGGGTGCACATGTTAAAACTATCACAAACTCCTTCTTCCACTGAACCAAAACATGGCTGAACATTTTTATAAAAACAAACCCATGAGAGAGCCTGTTTACAATACTTATGGGAATGCTTTTTTTGGTATCCTTCTTCTTGAATAGTACTGGAAAAAAATATTAAGAGCAAAACTGAAATATAAAAATGACTGGAGTAAAGATAGGAGAATGACACTAAAGCAGATAGTTTAGGTGTGGCAGTTTCAACGACTGATGGGTGAACCATGAGCCTTTATATACATCCGTACCTTTAAGTTCCTTTTTCCTTGTTAGCAGAATTAGGATTTTAAAACAATGTCTCTTGAGCTAGGATTACACTTTTTTACTATATTTTCACTCAACCTGGAAGAAACACTTTTACATATTACATTCAAATGATAGTTTTGTTTTTTTTTTTTTCTTTTTTAATGAACCTTTTCTTTCAACCCTTCCCTGTTTACAATAAGGTTTTGCATCTCCCTAATCCCCACTGTGGGGCTTTAGACATGACAAAGAAAGCTCTGGTGGAAGACAAGGGAAAACTTGCAATTTTATTTCCTTTAGGACTTTTTGGAAGAATCTATATGCACACTTACATACCTCCTTACATTTTCCAAATAAAAAAGACCCTAAGGTGTTTACTTAGTGGTGAGCATTTAGCAGGAAATGTAAATTAATGTACAAAAATCACAAGCATTCTTATACACCAGTAACAGACAAGCAGAGAGCCAAATCATGAATGAACTTCCATTCACAACTGCTTCAAAGAGAATAAAATACCTAGGAATCCAACTTACAAGGGATGTAAAGGACCTCTTCAAGGAGAACTACAAACCACTGCTCAGTGAAATCAAAGAGGACACAAACAAATGGAAGAACATACCATGCTCATGGATAGGAAGAATCAATGTGGTGAAAATGGCTATACTGCCCAAGGTTATTTATAGATTCAATGCCATCCCCATCAAGCTACCAATGAGTTTCTTCACAGAATTGGAAAAAAATGCTTTAAAGTTCATATGGAAACAAAAAAGAGTCCGCACAGCCAAGACAATGCTAAGTCAAAAGGACAAAGCTGGAGGCGTCACATGCTACCTGACTTCTCCAACTTTATACTACAAGGCCAACAAGTAAACCCAAAACAGGCATGGTACTGGTAACCAAACCAAGAGAATATAGGACCAAATGGAAAACAGAACAGAGTCCTCAGAAATAAATACCCAACACACTACAGGCCATCTGATCTTTGGGACAAACTGAGGAAACCAAGGAAATTGGGAAAGGGGATTTCCCTATTTAATAAATTGGTGCTGGGGAAGACATTTGGCTAGCCATAAGTAGAAAGCTGAAATGGTCCCCTTTCCCCTTACTCCTTATACGAAGATTAATTCAAGAATGGATTAGAGACTTAAATGGTTAGACCTAATTTATCATAAAGAAACCTAGAGAGGAGAAACTAGGTAGTAACGCATTCAGGAAGACATTAGCCATGGTGCAAGGGCTTCGATGTCTTAAAAACACCAAAGCAACGGCGCAGGCAAAGAGCCAAAAATTCGACAAATGGGATCTAATTAAATAAAGGAGCTTCTGCACAGCAAAAAAGAAACTACCATCAGAGTGACAAGGGCAACCTTACAGAATGGTGAGAAAATTTTTGCAATCTACTTCATCTGGACAAATGGGTAATATTCAGAATCATACAAAAGAACTCCAAAACAAAATATACAGAAAACAAAACAACCCATTCAAAAAGTGGGCCAAAGGATATGGAACGACATTCTCAAAAAGAAGGACATTCATACAGCCAATAGACACATGGAAAAAATGGTTCACATCCACTACCGCATCAGAGAAATGCAAATCCAAAAAACCCAATGAATACCATCTCACACCAGGTTAGAATGGGCAAATCATTAACAAAGTCAGGGAACAACAGGTGGTTCGGAGAGGAATGGTGGAGAAATAGGAACCAACTTGTGTAATGGTTGGTGGGATTGGTAAAACTAGTTCAAACCCCGATTATGGGAAAAACAGTGGTGGCAATTTCCCCTTCAAGGGAATCCTAGGAACCTAAGATGTACCATATGGGGAACCCAGGCCATCCCCCACTACTGGTTACTTACCAAAGGATGATAAATCATGGCTGCTGTAAAGGACACATGCACCAACGTATGTTTATTTCGGCACTATCTCAACCAATAGCAAACTTGGAATCAACCAAATGTCCATCTGTGGGAACAGACTGGATTAAGAAAACGTGGCACATATACACCCATGGAATACTATGCAGCCTAAAAAAGGATGAGTTTGCGTCCTTTGTGGGACATGGATGCAGCTGGAACGGATTCATTACATAGCAAAACTGGATCAACAAGAGGACAGAAAACCAAACACCGCATGTCACATCATAGGTGGGAGACCTGGTAACAGATGATGAGTTCACTTGGGACTCTGGAGAGGGGAACCATCGCGAACGGGGGCATATCATGGGGAGGGTGGAAGGGGAGGATTGCATTGGGAGTTATACTGGATATAAATGATGAATTGTTGATGGGGTGCTAACAAGTTGATGGGTGCAGGCAACCAACATGCACAAGTATACATATGTAACAATAACTGGCACCATTAGTGACATTGGTAGCGCTAGAACTTAAAAGTATAAAAAAAAGAAAAAAAAGTGAATAAATTTCTATTGTTGATATTCTTTTATTAAAATTATTATTAAAATATTTTCAATATACCTAGCCTTCCAAAAGATAAAAACACATAATGGTTCGACATTCTGGCAAAGCATAAACTCGACCAAAGTTGATGCAGTGGCTGTGTCAGGATTAAATTCCCATATGTTAATTTTCAAATTAAGATGTGGAAAAATTTTAACTTGGATCAAGTGAGCAGCACGAAGCTCTTACAGAGACGTGAGGAATCTGTTCTAGTCTACTGACCAATGTAAATGTAAAACTCTATCAGGAATTCTGTAAGACCAACTTAAAAAAAAAAATAACAGGTTAACACACAGGTATTGTGCCTTTTGAGATGCACAGAATTTTTCCCAAATACAAACCTGTCTTTAAACTCTAACTTACATGCAACAAAATCCTTCCTGCTGGTGAATTAAAATGTATTCCAGACTTATGTTAGAAGGCTAAAACTAGTATCTGTCCTAGATTATGTCACTGTCCAATCCACAGCTGATGGAAGCTAAATCTGAAAGTCTGACTGCCTCAATAGCCACTGAGTCCATAAGAACTCCCCAGATTTCTTGAGCCTAGTGCCTCAGTAGTTCATTACTGTAGTTTTTAAAGCTATTTATAGTCCCTGCTTTTGAATTTAAAGGAAGTAAAATCAAACACAGAGCCACACTCTCTTTTTTGTTGAGCTACTTACAAAAGCAAAGTAAAGGAAAACTTTATTTTGGAGAAATACTCTTTTGTTATAATCTTCCTGTAGTCGAAACACACACCAATTAGAATGTCATAGTCAAATTGCTATTCCAATTTTGTCTAAAGAAAAAAAATAAACACTCATCATGGCCAGCCAATGATTTTAAGAACCAGGAGACAGGGAAATGTCGTGTAATTTACATTCAGATTATTTAAAGATTTTTAAAAGACTGATCCTATCCAGGAATCTTCCCCATACATTATAACCTTGCTACTTAAGGTGTTACCTGCAGACTGGCAATATCAGCATCACCTGGGAGCTTGTGAGGAATGCAGACTCTTAGGCCCACTCCAGATCTACTGAATCAGATTCTGTGTTTTTACAAGATTCCCAGAAGACATGCAAGCTGATTTACGTTGGAGAATTTCCTCCTTACAATCCTGCTTTTTAGTATTCGTACTAAGGGACACATTCTGTTAAGTACAACATTAAGATCTTACTTTCGTATTTTCTCCTAAACGCCTTTACCTTCACAGTCATTTGCTAAACAATAATCACATTCTTCTGGAAGAGGACATAGGACATAGTTCTTACAATAGAAGGAAGAAAACCTAAGTCTTTATTTATTTCCAGCATAGTCTTAGAACAAAACTTCTGCCAATACTGGAGAGTCTAGACAATACCATAAAAAAGTAATTGCATTAAATTTTTCAGCAATAGAGGCCGTGGGCCAATTCTAGTAATTTTTTACTCTAGAAATCCTGGTGAATCTATCTTACATATTTTTGTCACATTCTTGTCAAAATGTACAGTTGATTTTTTTTTTTTTTTCTGACAGCCTGAGGCTTTATGATTTGGCTCACTGAATCGGTGAGAAGTACTCATTGAAACTCTTCTGTGGCTGTGTAAAGACATACACACTAGTCAGTTGTTTAAAATACTGTCTAAAGCAGATTGTTCTTTTTTGAGGCACATAACAAGAAATGATTTTTGCAAGAAGGTGTATTCATTTAATACTTGCTCTTGAAATCCATCTTTACCTTGGTGTTTGTCTATTCTGTATTATAGGCTTTATTAAAACATATTTTAAACACTGCCTTCTACCTTTCAGGCTCAAATATATGCTGCACACAAATGCTTATATTGCTTATTCACAGTTTATGACTGTATTTAAATTATGGATTGAGGAGAAGGGTGTGGAAAATCCCTCTCAGGTCTCTTTATTACCCATGCTCCTTATCTCTGGGTTAAATAATCTTCATGGGAACCTGTAATAATTTTCTAATTCAAAAGTTGCTGTTATTTTGCACAGCACTTTGGGGATCTTGCTGACTAAAAGGAACTCAATAAATCTAATACCTGTTTATTGTTTTATGGCCCTCAATTTTCAACATGAAAGCAGCAGGATATGGGCTGAAAATGTTTTAGCATATTTCTACTTTCAGTTCTGATTTTCTTGTCTAAACAGATTCTGATAAAAACAATCATAATCAAACATTCTGAAAATATCTACTTCTCCCTTTATCCCCAAGGCTTTTCATGCACAGATACATGTGCACAGAGGCAATTTTCTGTTATTTTTGGAACTCAGTTAAGAAAACCATGAAAAAAGTTAACTCCCTGTAACACCTCACTACCTCTTTCCATTAATACCAGGAAGGTGCAGGGATTTTAAGTCATTTTAGTTGGTCGCATCTAAGGAAAAGAGCAGCATCAAGTCAGAAATATTTAAGAAGAAACACCCTGTTTTCAATGGCATTAAAGTCCAGTATTTGAGAAGAGGTTACCTCATTCATACTGCAAGGTTTTTGTTTGTTTGTTCGTTTGTTTTTTAAATGTTAACTGGATTTGCCTGAAAATATCTTAAAATGACAGTGTCAAAGAGCTGGCTTGGGGAAGGAAGATTTTGCCTATTCCTCAGAAGAGGAGATGTGGGGAAGAGGTAGAGTTTTTTCTTGCTTTTTGGAACCCCAAATCTGTTCAGATGTTCAGATGTTCCTGTTATAGATATGCAAAGAAACTTTGATACCTTACTTTGAGAATCCTTTAGTAGATTCCCCTTTAACCAGATAACTGACCCCATCGACGTTTCCAGAGAGTTGAGGAAATGCTTTTGAGGACTAATTTTTGGCTCTGGTGTTTAAACGTATGATTTATTTTCAATGCAAATCTTTTCTTTTCCCCACCTCTTCTCCAAGCCTAGACAGAGACTTTAATTGATAACGTGTTGTGTTTCTTACTGCTGACTTAACACTTCAGGTTGTATCTCTAATTAGCCCTATGAAGTTCAGATAATAACTTTAACTTTAGTGAGCTTTCCCAGCTTCCCAAAGCCATTTATTAGGGCCTGTAGTACCATGTTGTAAATCTTTCTGATAAACTTCAATTGCTGTAGACAAGCCAGTGGAAGACCAACAAAAATTGTGTAGCTCTTTAAAAAAATTCCGGCTATAGGTGCAAGAAATTATTCCTTCAGCCTGTCATGTGTTTGCCTTGTATTAAAATTGTTATTCACAATTAATAAAAGAGGTTGAGCCTTAGGAGAATTTCAATCTCTGTCTTCAGACATGTTTAGAAAGGTTCAATAATCAATTAGACAAGAAACACTACTACTAGTATTGAAAGATAGCAGATATAATTGCTTAGCCCCTAGACTGATCCTATGAAAGACTATTTCTCATTAATAAGTCTTCTTAAAAAGACAAACTGCTTATAAATTGAATATAAACATACAGATGTATGTAATTCTTATGTAACAGAAAGACTGTTGCCTCTGTACACATTGGAGATAGACTAGCAGTGTTGAAGAAATACTAAATAAAAGTAAGTGAAGACTAAAACCGTCATAGGTTGCAAAGTTTCCAGAAGTTAATCAGAATCTCCCACCTGGAATTCTCTTTCTGTTGCTTTTGTCCAACTGAATGTTTATTTTTTTAATTTTCCCATGACAGGAAGTATAGGATATTGGTTAACCTCAGCTGCATAGTTGGACAGGCCTGGATTTATATCTCACTTATACCCTCACTAGCTCTGTGACTTTGAGGAAGTTATTCACCATTACAGGTTTCAAGCCATTTACGAAATAGAGATAATAATAATATTTCCTTTATTAGTTTGTTGTGGATATTAAATGAGAAAGTACATATACATTGTTCAGATCATTCCAAGATCAGTTTGTGCTGAAGAAACATTGATTCCTGTTGGTATTACCTAATCTCGGGTAAACTCCTGAGTACTCTCAGAAATTTGTTTCTTCTGTGGTCCTACTGTACTTCTAAACAAAGTTTTAATCAGCTTTCTTTGGTGTATAAAATATATATTATTATATAGTATATATAATATATATACATAACATATATGTTTATTTTTTAGTAAGTTTTATTCTTTAGAGCAGTCTTTTAGGTTCACAAAAAAAACTGAGCAAAATTACGAAGATTTTCCAAATACTCTCTGCTCCTACACATGCACAGTCTTCCCACCATCAACATCCTACACTAGAGTGGTAATTTGTTATAATCGATGAACCTACATTGGCACATCATTATCACACAAAGTCCAAAGTTTACATTAGGGTTCACTCCTGGTGTTGTTCATTACGTGGATTTTGGCAAATGTATAATGACTTGTACTAACAATTATAATATCACACGGAGTACATTCATTGCCCTAAAAATCCTCTATGCTCTACCTATTCATCCCTCCCTCCCGACTAGATCCTGGCAACCACTTATCCTTTTATATCTCTATAGTTTTTCCTTTTCCAGAATGTCACACAGTTGAAATCATACAGTGTGTAGGCTTCTCAGATTAGTTCCTTTAGCTTAGTATAATAATATGCATTTAAGACTTCCCCATGTCTTTTCATGGCTTGATAGCCCATTTTGTTTTAGCACTGAATAATATTCCTTGGATGTACCACAGTTTATTTATCCATTCACCTACTGAAGGACGTCTTGGTTGCCTACAGGTTTTGGCAATTTTGAATAAAGCTGCTGTAAACATCCATGTACAGATTATTGTGTGGACATAAATTCTCAGCTCTTCTGGGTAAATACCGAGGAGTTCAAGTGCTGAATCATGTAGTAAGAGTACGTTTGATTTAGTAAGAAACTACTAAAATGTCTTCCAAAGTAGCTGTATCACTTTGCATTTCCACTGACAATGAATGAGTTCCTGTTGCTCTACATTCTCACCAGCCTTTGCTGTTGTTAGTATCCCAGGTTTTGGCCATTCTAATAGGTTTATAGTGGTGTATCACTGTAGTTCTAGCTTGCAATTCCTTAATGATATGTGATGCTATGTGTCTTTCATATATGTATTTGCCATTTGGATACCTCCTTTTGGTAATTTCAGATAGTTTGCCCATTTTTAAATCTATTTTGTTTTCTTTTTGTTGAGTTTCAAGAGTTCTTTGTGTGGATCTCACAACTATTCTGGATCACAGCCCCTTTATCAGATATATCTTTTACGAGTATTTTCTCCCAGTCTGTGGTATATATTTTTTAACATCTGTAATTTTAGGGTTCAGTTTGTATATTACTTTTCACTGGTGTGTATATACTTGTGTTTATAAATCTTACCTTCCAAACAGGGAACAGATCCTTAGTTTGTTTTGTATCTTGTATAGCATCCCACATAGTCTCCTGTGTACATAGAGATACCCAGTAAAAATTAACTGACCGTTGAATGATTAGTGTTCAACAGAAGTCATTTCAATATAATAATATCTGAAACTTAGGAGTTCCATAGGAGGGCCCAAATCTAGTGGTGTCAGGCAAGATCTCATGTAAATTATGTGATCCTCCTTCTGCCTCACTCTGTAGCCTTTTAAGGTAGATTATATGTGAGCATCAAGGATAAAGGGAGTCACAAAAGGATAGCCAAAATATTCCTTCTCTGGAATTGGGCATACATTTTCCGTAGGCTTTTCACAGTTGAGGGGGTTATAGGTAGATCAACTGTATAAATAGTGTTGGTCATTAGATTATAGAACAGATGTCTCAGAAAAAGCCAGTTTATGGTTAATCCTTTTCCTACAAAAGCAAGTTGTGTTTAATCACGTCCCTGGTACAGATAACAAAACTTCTGTGGACAAAAAATACTGTAGCAATAGAGAAAAGCAGATATTAATTCATTCAAAACTATTTTTTAGTGTCTAGTGTGTGTTAAGGAATTGTAGGGTAGCCAGAGGTCAATTTGACATAGATGTGCTCTAAAAGCTTTATAGTCCTGCAAGGCAGAAGAGACATATGCACAAATAATTATTATGTGTGGTAAATATTTATGTGCAATAAAGATATATAAAATCAGGAGAAGAATGATGATGGCTGGGGAAAGGAAGTCATTGATTCATATAACAGACATTTATTAAGTGTCTACTGTGATCCAGTTTTATGCTAGATGATGGGGATTGACGGATGTGTTGCAAAAATGCCATGCTTTCAAGATCCTCACTGAACAGGCAGGAGTCAATTCTAAGGATAATGAGGGCTTCAGAAGAAGAGATCACATTTGGACTTGGCGTCAAAGGGAAGGTAGGGTTTGGATATTTGGAGATAATGAGCAATGAGAGGGGAGGCACATTCCAAATACTGGCAACAGAAATGGCATAGGCACCAGAAGTCTTGTGTTCCAAAAAACAAAGAGTTTGTCATTTTCTGATTTCTTTTGATGATCATTTTATATCTAAAATAGTATAATTAATATATTAATAGATTATATTTATTGAATACTTAATTTGATAAAGATACTATTTTAAACATTTTATTTTTTAAAATCTTATGTAATTCTTGCTTGACCTCTGAGGCAGGTATGAATTTTATGCTGAATTTTAGTAAAGGAAACAGTGGCTTGTCCCACATGGGCCTGGGACACACCCCCAGACACATTTTACTCTGAGTCTTACACTGCATACCAAAGCCATGACACAGCCCTTGCACCCTCACGGAATCCTATCTTCATCTAACAGTTCACAACTCAAAATATTTTATAAGCATATTTCAAAGGATGCCTGCAAAACCAAAAATAATTTGAGTGAGAGCGAGCGAGAATGCTCTGAGCCAATAAATGTGAACTCATCAAGACTAAAGTCAGAACAAGCACGGGTTTGTTTCTGGCTACTGGAGAAGGCTGAACAAGGAAGGGACCAGCTTCAGTAAGATGGTGTAATGATAGATGAAAAGAGAAATCTGGATTGTTTGCCTCTTATGTAAATTTCATCTTCTCCATTAAGCATAGTGATACAGTAGCAGGGGTAATATGGACCCAAGGAAGTTGAAGTCCAAGATAAAGAAAGTGTTTCCACAGCAGAGGTAGGAGTATTTTGGATGAAGAAAAAGGTTTAAGCAAAGGCAACACAGATGGGAGAACTGGAGGGGGTGGTTAAAGTCCTATAATTGCATTTTCAAATCCACAAGAATAAGTACAGGGAGATATCTAGCTAATGCACAATGTGTAAAGGTCTGAGAATTTTAGTTTGCTAAAAGCTGAGATCAGCAACTAGTGAAGGCAGCTATTAAAGGAGAAAAAAAAAAAAAAAAACCTCAGACAATTTTGATAGAGAAATGGTGCCCTAATTAAGAAACATATTACACTGTTTAGTACTCATTTTATATCTTAGTGTTTGGTACCCATCTTACATGTCGCATTGAAGTTAGTGTATTGTGCTAAGGTCCATTAGCATCTAAGCTTATTAACAAACTAGAGAGCTGAAAGGTGAATGGTTATAGAAACGAAATATAGCCCGATAACTGTTTTTAAATATTCAAAGTGCTGTCATTTGGGAAAAGGGTGCAGATTACACTAAGATGATCCATAGTGCAGACTGAGGAGAGTAACTTTTTTTTTTTTTTGAGACAGAGTCTCACTCTGTCACCCAGGCTGGAATGCACTGGGCCTTTCTTGGCTCACTGCCACCTCTGCCTCACAAGCTAAAGCTATTCTCCTGCCTCAGTCCCCCGAGTAGCTGGAATTACAGGTGCATACCACCAGGCCCTGCTAATTTTTGTATTTCTAGTAGAGAAGGGGTTTCACCATGTTGGCCAGGCAGTCTCAAACTCCTGACCTCGAGCGGTCTGCCTGCCTCAGCCTCCAAAAGTACTGGGATTACAGGAGTGACCCACCATGCCCCAGGAGAGTAACTTTCAATTCAAAAGGATTTTAATAATGAGTAGGCTGCTTTGAGCACTAGTAACATCACTGGCATGTTTCAAGTTGAACTTAAGTGACCCTTTATCAGAGATATTTTTAGAAGGGCTTCTGTATCACGTGAGAGTTTGGGCCTAAGATCACTTCCCAGTTCTAAGATTTTTGTTTTTTTACTATTCAGTATTTCAAGAGTCATTGGCAAATTATCATTTCTTTCACTAGTTGCCCCCAGTGTATCATGGGACAATCTAAAATAATGGGCCAAAAGAAATCTTAAAATTTCCTGTTTATCATGTCCAAAATGAACCCATTTGCAACTTAAAGTTTTAAGTAATCAAATCAAAAAGATGAAAATAAAGTATTATAACTAATGAGGATTAAGTCATAAATCTGAGGGAAAAGAAATGAGACACAAAGGATGTTGACATTATCTGATTTTTCTAAAAGGAAACTCAGTTTATGGGCATTCTCAAACTTTCAATAGGGGAACAATAGAAAAATTTGATAACTGGTAATATGAAGGACTGAAATACATGTTGTGTAGTCTAAATTAAAACCTGGGGGAAAATACTTACTCAGCTCTGTTGTTGAATTATATTTGGTAACCACTATTATCCAATAATGGAGAAAAAAGACAAAAAGAAGTGCGAGAATTGGCCCCTCCATTTATGTGCTATCAATTTTTTATTGTCTAGGACTTATTAATCTGCACACACATACACACACGTGCCTCACATATAAAGTTGGAAAAACAATTTGACTTGAAATTATTTTTTATTTTGAAGGTTGTATAAACTAATGCTTTGCTTTCTCAATATTCTTTATTTCTAAGTGAGGAGTGAGGGAAAGCTGATGTTCTCTTGGTGATGACCATTGCTTTTCCCTGTGTCCTACTTGTTTCTTGCATTACACATTGGCCTTAGGTTGACAGGAAGGATAAGACACTCTCTTATTCCCATGCCATTGCCATTATGCATAATAAAGTTTTCTCTTACATAGTAAACATAGACCTGTGTTAAAAATTTCAACATTATGGAAGTATAACTGCATATAAATCGAAACCATTGTCAATATAATCACAAAGAATATATTCCTACTTTGCCTTCTAGACCGTCTTTATTTTTTGATACATTATATACAGCAGAAACCGAAGAAACATTTTGTGTGACATCAATAAATAAAAATAAACCCACTCTACAAATAAACATGAAAGATTGCTCTCTGGATACATTTATACTATCTAAATATAGTCCCCTGGCCTCAACCAAAGTGAAGGTAGCTACAATTTTGAAGGAAAACATCAGCTGTGAAAATAGGGTATTTACCAGTCTCTACTGCAATCATTGCTGTCAAGACATCTCAGCATCCCAGAACAAGCCAGATTTTGTTGTTTTCTTTTTCTTTTCATTTGTTTCTTTTTTTTTTTTTAAGTTTCCTTTAAAACATGTCAGTGTCTAATAGTACAATAAACCCGAGAGAACCCCAGAAACTAGATAAAGAAACAATTTTAGATCTCAAAAAAGACAGGAAGAGTATGCTATTTTAAAGTCATAGCAGTGCCATTTTTGTGCTTTTTTTTGACTAACTTAAATTTGTGGCTCAGCAGTGATTATCACAAATTGAACCATTATGAATTAAAATATATTAAAATATAGAAAATTGAGAAGGCAACTGAAAATAAAATAGAATTACAGAACCAGAAAGGGTGATCTAGAAAAAGACGAACTAAATGAGGAAACTAAAGCAAGACAGAGGAGTTATGTAATTTGTTCAAGATTACAAATATAGTTAGAGACAAAAATTGCAGTACTCTTGTTTCTCAGACTACAATTGTTCATTCTTTCCAATATGGACATTTTCTAACACGAAGAAAATACCATAATAATTCTTAATGTATCCATCACACAGAGTCTATATTTAGAAACACTTGCCAAGAAAGTATATGGTTTCGTTAAACTCATATTTTAATTCTTTATTCCAAAACATTTTGCTCAATATCTTTGCTACTCTTTATGAGAATGTCTGCTTTTATCTTTACCTCATTTGTAGAATGGTTTTCTGAAGGCTAGCTCCTTAATTTTATTTTAAATGGCTATTTTTGCATCCAACAGTGTGGTTTCAGTTTACAGCAAGTAGTGCGTTTTTGTTTTCTTCTCTGTCAATAATTTAAACTGTTATTTTTATTTCCTGTTATATTGCATTGATTGACATGTTGAAATCAATGCTAAGACGTATTGGTGACAATGTAAAACTTTCTTACTTTATTGGGAATGCTTTTAGTGTTAAGCATGATGTTGGCAATTGACTTGAGGTAGAAACAGGTTTATCATGGGAGGGATTGTTATAGTTTACTAAGTGATTTTTTAAAAGATCTCAAGAATGCATAGTGAACTTAACAAATACCTTTATAGAATCTATCTTGGCCGGGCGCGGTGGCTCAAGCCTGTAATCCCAGCACTTTGGGAGGCCGAGACGGGCGGATCACGAGGTCAGTAAATCGAGACCATCCTGGCTAACCCTGTGAAACCCCGTCTCTACTAAAAAAAATACAAAAAACTAGCCGGGTGACGTGGCGGGCGCCTGTAGTCCCAGCTACTCGGGAGGTTGAGGCAGGAGAATGGCGTAAACCCGGGAGGCGGAGCTTGCAGTGAGCTGAGATCCGGCCACTGCACTCCAGCC
>NW_016822275.1:318851-326664 GCF_001698545.2 Rhinopithecus bieti | reverse complement strand
AAAAAAAAAAAAATATATATATATATATATATATACACACATTGGTCGATGGATTTCTGTGTGTGTGCTACATTTAATTGACTTTTGTATAAGGAAGTTCTAATTTTATACATTTAGGAGGTATTATAATTTTGTTTTAATTTTATGAAGTTAGAGGGGAGTTATACTTTTCTATATTCTGAAACCAATTTCATTACTGGTAATTATCTATTTCTTGGATATTTTTCCAAAGGCAACATTAAACAGTAGTGGTTAAGAACACATACTTTGGAGATAGACAGATCTGGATTCAAATCTTGATCCTTCAAATGCTAGTGGAGTGACTATGGGCAAGTGACATTTTTATGACTCAGTTTCCTTACCTATTAAGTGAAGGTAATAATAGCATCTGCCTCACACAGAGTTAATATGAGAATTTAGTCAAGATTTAGAAAATGCTTGTTTTGTGACCATTATGAGCCAAATACTGTTCAGAGGTATATTTAAAAGACTTAACTGGGAACATAGGAAATGGCCATTGATAATTAGAACTTATTAGTGTTACTATCAACATTATTATTAAGTGGGACATATACTATCTAGGCCAAGACATTTTACATTAGTAATTTCTGGAATTATTGTTGTAATAGTTTTATTAACTGCCTAGTTAATCAGTTTCAGCTCTGTAACAATGTGTGAATATAACCAGCTACATAGCTTGGTAGTTTATTTTTTTTTTCTTACAAAATTGGTGCATCACATTTCTATTGTAGTACTTGGGTTAAAATATATGTGTCTGTGTATATATATATATATACACACACACACACACACAGAGTCTGGAATGTAGCGTGTGACAATAGTTGTGATAGGAGAGTAAACCTAAAAATAGTAAGAAGTGGAAGAGTAGTAATAATTTTAAACAGTCCATCCCTAATAATCTCTTTAAAAATTTAAAAGATGGCTAGTGCAATAATGAATGAGAGTTTACCTGATACAATTTCCAGTTGAATAGTCTGAGAGGCAATATGATGTCACTGGAAGTTCTAGGAGAGTTTTAGCAAGCAAGAGCATGAAAAGGGTCTTTTTTTTTTTTTTTTTTTTTTTTTTTATGGTATCAAAAGTAATGCATGTCCTTTCAAAGAATAAGTTGGGTTAAAAGTAAGATATGCTCAGAAACAGATAAATTCAACAATACCTTTGAAATGCTCAGCTAATCTGAATGTGGAATAGTGCAAGGCTCACCTTTCCATGTTGAAAGTTGATTTTAGGTGGTCATCAGGTTCTCTTTTTTGTGTATTTATTTGGAGAACTTGAGTATTGAATGCTTTTGCCTTGATGCTCTATCAATGCTCAGATATTGTATGCGTTAACCATATATCTTCCATAATCAGTGCATTTTGGTGGTCTGTACCAATGTCAACAGAGTAGCTTGTCAAAAAGCATTGAAATGGCTTAGCTCTTGTGACAGATTGGAAACATTATGATGTTTAAGCTAAATGATGAGTGAACAATTCATTAAAAATGCTAAGCACGCATTTAAATTTATGAGATACATTGAAAGATTAAGTTTATACATCTTTCTTGAAAATTCATAACTTCTTCTAGGGTTTTTTTTGCATAAAATAAATTGTGATCGCAAAGTTTTAGGCAGCTGATAGAATTAATTAAAGTAGAAAATTGTATTATAATTACTCCAAAGGAATATGGAATGATTTAATTTTGACTAGGAAAGCTTATCAAAAGCTTAATGTTACCAAACCAAATTGTGCTAGGTTCACATTTGTTCATCTTGACCCTAACTTAAATGTTTCCCACATCTCTTAGTCACCTGTCATTAAGTGTAAGTGTTGGATTTTGTGAACTAATCATAGGTTATTACTTGTTAATTGCTAATTGCAGTGCAACCAAAGCTGGTATTAAATGTTCTTCTCTCTTTTGTTCACATCAAAGCGTGTTCTTTGATTAAGGAGAAAGAGTTTTGGGGTTTTTTTGGTTAATTGTTCAGGGTAGCACTGATATAAATAAGCTTTATGATTCCTTGCATTAAGCATTCATAAAACTGTCATTCTGGGGCAGCATCTTGTGTAGAATCATCACAAATTAAAAGTTATCATTAAATGCTAGACCAATGCTTATAAGTTTAGGGAGAAAGAAAAGATGGTAATACTGTATAGGTTGATTTGAAATAACTAAGATAAAAATAAAACAATTTAAATAATTACAAATTATAAGTAGAAAACTTGAAATCTACATGGAAGGAGAGTAGAAAAGAGTCTAAGAAGTTGTCATTATATTTTTAAGAGGGGTTAAATGGGAGAGAAACAAGATTAACATTAATATTTCTAATCATAATCTGAAATTGACTAAGAAAGTTGAAAATTATAATAGAAAATTACTTCGAATGGATTAATTCATATTTTATATATCAGGAGCTCTATTATTTTTATTATGATGATAAAAGGAATAGTTAATGATAGTTTGTATGGTTCTTCTAAACCATATAAAAGATGTATGTAATAGTACTATGCAATGGTTTTTTTGATACAACCAAAGTAGCTACAAAATTCAGATCCATAATTACTTGGTTATTGATCGTGACACATGGAACACCAGAGCTGTTGGTAAGTTATTACTATTTCTTTCTAAATATTAAGTTTATTACCTTTGGGAAACTACAACTGAATCTCTCATTTCCTTGCCTATTTTGGTCACAAATGTTATTTAGTAGAAAACTCCATGACTAACCTTGTTTTGATGATGATGTATTCTTTTGGATTTGATTGGAAGCTTGAGGCACATCTTTCAAAACAGCAAGCATTGCTAAATATGATTTAAATGAATCTGTTAGCTATAAACAAAAAACATACTAGAGAAAAACGGGATGTAAACAAGGTGGGAGGGGGTGGGGTAGAGGAAAGACACTGGCTATTTCTCTGAGTGTTCCTCTCTTACAGACTCTGAAAATAGGCTGACACTCCAGAATCTCAATTAAACTTAAAAGATAGTACTTCCATTTCTGGCTCATGAAGTATAACAAAGTCTGCTCTGGCCCTAATGGAGATTAGTATTTCACTTACTAGCAGTTCTAAACAACTGGACTAATTTAATGCCCGTGAAAGAGGAATTGCTGTGTCTGTCCACCCACATCTTGGAAAACTTGTCAGTATACAAACCTCCTAAAATGGTAAGTGTCTAGAGCCCCAGGGTACTCTCATCTGGCCCCTACTGCTTCCAAGGGATCTTGACGACTCTACAGAAGGAGTAGCATGATGTGGTTGAAAGCTCTTAGTTTGGAACCAGATAGACCTAGATTGAATGTAACTAGATTGATGTTTTAGCTATGTGACTTCAGAAAAGTACCTACTTGCTTTGAGTTTTAAACATCCTCAACATGAAGATTGTTAGGCTGGCAAACTGAGTTATTGTGAGAAGTAAAGGAGTGGAGGTCTGAAAAGTACTTGATATTTTACTTGGTATATACAATAGTGAGGATGTTAGTATCTCTCTTTTTCAAAGAGGCTTACTAAGCTCACAGCTTAAACAAACTGCAACCTCTTGTAAGCATGTTGGACTTCCTCAGAGGAGCAATGGTATAGTTTAGCACACAAAATCCGGAATTGGACTGTTTGAAAAATCACAGCTCTGATACTTATTAGCCATGTGATTTAGGACAAGCTTTTGAGGCTCAGCTTCCTCATGATTTAAATGAAAATAATCATATATATTCATATGTATTATGCCTGTAAAGTGCTTAGAAGGAGTGCCTGACACATGGCAAGATCATTGTCATTATCCTCATCACGTATCTGCTGCCAAATCCTGCCCTTCTGGAATATCCATGCTCATTTCAGAGCTCTGACACTGTATTACCAAACACTGAATAAGTTAGGTATGGTTTTCACTTGGCCTTAGAATGATGTTTGTGATTAATCTCTCAGTGAATTTTTACCTGCTCTATTAGGTTTAGTACATGTTTATTTTAAAAGAGTGGACATGTTTGGCAGGGGAAGTGTATCAGTTGAATGCAAGATCACAACAGTATATTAATCTTGCTGTGATATTTAATACTTAAAGATTTATCAGAAATAATCAGAGTCCACCAAATAATTCTGCTAATCAGAAGAGACATGGCCTCCCGGTATGTCTCTTGCTTTTTGATTATTGTCAGCCCAGACTTTTAAGTAGATGTCTTTTGTACTCCAGTAGATGACCACTAATGAGTTTTTGCTTCACGAAATGATATTTCACAAACACTGTCTCTTATTCAGGAGATTCAATGCCCAAACCTATCTTTAAGTTCTCAAAGTTATTATCTTCAAACAATATAAGATATCAATAATTTTGGGATGGGGAAAGCAAGGAAACAGCTAACCAGGCAGAAGGAACTGCAATGAGCCTGAGATGGGTCAAAACATGAGACATTTATGGAGATGAAAAGCCAGTATGATGGAGCAGTAAGAAAGAGAGAGAGAAAGTGTGTTTGTTTGTTTGTTTGTTCGGTCAATGGCTGCTAAGTTGACATTGCTCCAGGTATTTATTCCTTACACTGTCTTTACTGAGCTAAACATCCACAAGTCTCTTCAAAATATTCTCTTGCTCTTCCAGGTGAACAATGGGAAGGAATGACCTCAAAGGTCATTGCCTATCACATTTAAAAATTTAAAGGCACATTTAAAGGCAACTGTTTCAACTTCATAGTAGTTGTTGTCTCAGTGGATGGAGATATAGAATTAATTATCTCAATGAGATGCCTCTGATTCACAAGAGGCTAAGGTAGCTTTGTTTTATTCTACAGGTATTGTGATATCATGCAAACATATGCTATTTGGAACCAGGGGAAGTACCACAAAAAGGCTTGCTGATATGTCTGTACCCATAGTCACACTGGAGGACTTCATAATGGTTTGAGAATGTCTTCTCAAATACTATGTAAAGAATAATCCAGTATTGGCTCATTTCATGAAACAAAATGGAAAATATCTTAAAATACCAATATCAAGGTTATTACCCCATTCAAAGATCCAGCAGCCCGTCACTTAGTGAACTAAATTCATCTTGACATTGTTTTGATTTTTGATTTGGTTTCGTCTAAGGAAAGACAATGAGGAAATAGAAGCACTGAAGTATTTTGTTGTTATCACTGGAGCTCAAGATCTGTCCATCCTTTTTCTCACTTTACCACCACGAAATCCTACATACTTGATAAGGCAAGGGCTCTTCCCAACAATGACAAGCCCTTCCATCAGAGGTTATACTTTCTTGGGAAGGAACATACATAGTTCACAAAAGGCTTCACAGATTACTGATACTTCAGCCTAATGCAAAGTCCTCTTTCTCTTCCTAATTTGGAGAATCTCTGATTTAAAAACGTAATAAAATCTTAGAGTTTATTTTTTTAATTTTGAAGGAAATCTAAGAGAGACTCAAATTCAAATGTAGGCACCTTTCAATGTGTTTCAAAAAACTCAACTAGTATTATCTTTCTAAGTTTTTTCTGTGAGAACTGCTTTACCTTACATTTAGGATTTCCCTAGAACCATAATATTGAGATGGGAGGGGACATAGATGTTGTCTAATCAAGGATACTCTGCCTCAGCATAATCAATGGGAGAACCACTTATCTTACAGTTGAGCACAGCTAGATTTTAGAATATCTTCTCTTGATCCAAGTCATAGATAGATGCTCTGACTTTGGTCAAGTCTCAGCCTTTCTGAGCTTTACCTTCCCCATTTACAAAATAAATACCCTGCTTCACAAGTTGTAAAGATTAAAAATTTATCTTCTAGCAAAACTGAAATGTCTATATAATTCAAGCAATATTTTAATTAACTTCCATCAAACTACAGTGAAGCTAAACATTGTTTTTCAAAGGAGAGGATAATGATAACAATTGTATTATTAATAATAATGCTAATAGCTCACAGGAACTGTGTAACCATTACGTGTGCTAAGAACTTTGTATGCGTTATCTCATCAAAAGAAAATTGGAACATGATGCAGATGTTCTGAAATTAAATAATGGTGATGGTTGCACAACCTTGTGAATATATACTAAAACCACTGAACCATATACTTTAAAAGGGCAAATGTTATGATATCTGAATTATATCTCAATTTTAAAAAATCAGATGTGAAAGAATATTGGGAATTTGCAAAAGTAAAGATATTCTGGGAAGTGCTGTGAAGGATACAACGAGTTATACACCAGTCTTTTTTCCTACCCTAAAGTTCTTTTAAATATGTTGGAGAAGTTGAAATGGGCACATAAAAACTAACACCCAAAGCAGTGTGTGGAGGAGGACGGGCACAGGCTTACAAAATTTTATTAGACATTCTTAGGACCAAGAGATGAATTTATGCCTCCAGGAAGTTAATATCACTGCCAGGATATAGTCTCATTGAAGGAGCTACAGCATCCTGTAGGATGGAGACATTTTAGAAAAAATACACTATCCTTAATGAAGATTTGATGGGGAAATGAAAAGACTGTTTTTTAAAAAAATGTATTACTCCTAAATGAGATGTTTCTGAGGTAGTATTGCCCATATATCTTGCCCAGTTCTGGTTCCTTATTGTGTAGTGCTACAAAATGCAACTAGCCAACAACAACAGCAACAACAACACAAAAAACTAAAACCAAAAAACAAACAAACAAAACCATGCACCCTGTAGTAACCCTCCTCTTGACTCAGTCCTCTAAGGATGCCTTAGTTTCAAGACATTTTCCTGGAACACTGACACAACTGACATTATTCAGTTTTAGAATGTTCCACCAGCTTGGTCAGATTTCAGTACCCATACTTATTAGCTGTGTGATTTCAGCAAGATTAAAGTTTCCAAGAAGATAGAGACAATGGCACTTACCCTTCAGGTCTGCTGGGAGTTTTAGAGGAGATAAATGTATAGAGCTCAATGCCTGGCACATCATGAGTAGTCTGGTATGTGGGGCCTGAAAGGAGAGATAGAAGATAGAGAGAACGTAACTTCTATATCCCTGGGTGTTGCATTGAAACCTGCTAGTAGTGTTAGGACTGTCCAAATGCTAGTTTGCTCCCATGGCAGTTTGAGGCTTCCTGAGATCCTTCAGATGCTTCCCCCAATGTACTTGTGCTTCTCCCCGCCACTCCCTCAACTCTTTTGTGGGTATGAGTATTTGCATGCATGATTTACCTTCCCAATTTGATTGAAAGTTTCCCCAGGAGCAGAAAACAGACTTTATCTGTTTTTATTCTCCTCCCAGTAGGAGCAAAATGCTGGGTGCATGTTATATGCTTTTTATCAGTTACCTGAATGAATTTTAAAAGACACTATATAATGGAGAAAATAGGAGACAGGGCAGCAGGAGCTTCTTATTTTGATGTGGTGGTATTGCTTTTGGGGATAGAGGATGGCATGTATATCTCAGTGCTAGGTTAAAACAACTGGATTAAAATCACTTCTTACCATTAGAGGCCATCTAGATTGGTAAAGAGAGTCTCTACCAGCCAAGAGGGCCCCTAAGTAATTCATTTAGAAATGTATTTGGGTGGCCGGGGGCAGTGGCTCACGCCTGTAATCCCAGCACTTTAAGAGGCCAAGGTGGGTGGATCACCTGAGGTCAGGAGTTCGAGACCAGCCTGACCAACATGAAGAACCTGCCTGTACTAAAAATACAGTATTAGCTGGGCGTGGTGGCATGCACCTGTAATCCCAGCTACTTTGGAGGCTGAGGTGGAAGAATCACTTGAACCCAGGAAGCAAAGGTTGCAGAGAGCCGAGATCACACCATTGCACTCCAGCCTGGGCAACAAGAGTGAAACTCCATCTCAAAAAAAAAAAAAAAAAAAAAAA
>NW_016822275.1:296814-318536 GCF_001698545.2 Rhinopithecus bieti | reverse complement strand
AAAAAAAAAAAAAAAAAAAAAAAAAAAAAAAAGTATTTGGGCTAAATTAGCAATTATCTGAGTGTTTTTGTTTTTAGGTGAGATAACAGATGGCTCTCTGATACTGTCTGCAGTGTTGCATACTCCAACAACTGTGACTATAGGCTTCAGACTCCCCTTCATGCCTTAAAACCTTTGCTCTCTGGTGAGGATTAGTCTCTGGAGAAGCAAAACATTCCATTCACCCAACTCTGGTTTCAATCAACAATGTAGATTTGGACCATGGGAGTCTTTCTGTATTCTGAAATGAGTACAAGCATGCAGAGCATTTGAAGACATTGTTGAGTTCTGTCCAAAGTGGGGCCCTGGAGTACTGGACTGTACTATGGTGCATAACGGAAGTTTACAGAACATAAACAGGGCTCCTACTAATCTACATGCCCTCCTGAGTTGCACACTTGTTCACAATGTTTGGTCCTCCTCTCTAAGAGTATAGTAAACAGACACAGAGAAAGACATTTTTGTTTGTTACTGGTCTCTGTTCCTGAGCATAGTTGAGCCAAACATTTCTATATAACAGTTCATAAATGGGGTGTGGGGAAACAGTGCACTAAAATCTTATGTAACACGTCTGTATGTCACATGTAGACTGAAATCTTTACTTATGTGTATTCTGCTTTATCTATTTCATATGCACATATTATATCTGCAT
The DNA here is from genome assembly GCF_001698545.2 of Rhinopithecus bieti. Taxonomy (NCBI): domain Eukaryota; kingdom Metazoa; phylum Chordata; class Mammalia; order Primates; family Cercopithecidae; genus Rhinopithecus; species Rhinopithecus bieti. The sequence goes on along the minus strand of NW_016822275.1, from coordinate 317,845 downwards.
CTGTAACATGCAAACATCTTGCTTGAAGTGTGCCCAAGATATTGATTACACCATTAAATGTTAATCTTAGTTAAAACATAAAACCATCAAGTGCATATGTTATTTCATATGGAATTAGACTATGCATTAAACTATGGTGCCACTTGCTAGAACCGTCAAGGACCTTCCCAGTGTCATATTTCATGAGGTTTCCTTTTAACTTGGTTTAATAATATAATCTTTATTCAGAAATGAGCTTTTGTAAAAAAAAAAATCAATAATTACCTTTGTCACTGTTTATTTAATGAATCCATGGAAAGGCTTCATTAAATTATAAATACCTCATTACTGATATTCTCATAATAGATTTTTGAAATTATGATTTGAGCCAGTTATCTATTTCAAGGAAGATGCAGTACAGGGAGATCAGTACATGTCCAGTGAAATGACTTCTGGTTTTGCTAATGTAATATTCATGAGAATTTGACAAGACAATCATATTTAATCCCAGAGAATAAGAGTTTGAAATGAATTCTTTTAAATTGTAATTATCCATTGGCAAGAAAGTTTAGCAAGTTTTATTGTTTATGTAATTTAAGTGACTTGCTATCCTATAAACATGAAAAGGTTGTGTTGTAAGGATATCTATAGTTTCTGAAAGAAATAGCAAATACCAGTCCTATAAATATGCTTGATATTAGTATTTTGTACTTTATGTGTATTTTAAATTTATTGTTTTCAGGGAAAACTCTTTGGTGATCATTTATAAATAAATTGGTTTTCGAAGCCTGATGCAACTTGGAGTGAAGTAGATAATGTCTGAATTAGGTTCGGGCCTCTTTGATCCTTTACTTTGATAGTTTTCAGTTCCACTCTAGCTAACTCTCGATTTTAAATCCATGAGATGTCAAAGACATTTGAAGTTGAGGCAAAAACTGATCATATCTAAGAAGAGATGGGCATCATTTAAAAGTCAAATGTTCTGCAAGCATCACAGACACTCCTTGTTTCTACATTGTTTATTTTATTGTGTTGCAAAAAATCAAATCCTATGAAATCTGGAGATTTCTGCACCTAGAAAATGAGTATTTTGCATTTCATATTGCAGAAAGTTTTAAGGATAAATTAAAGGGACTTATTTTAGAGTTTAGTGCATTTTTCACCTTTAGCAATGCAATGCTTCTATTCCCTGAATCTAGACCTTGTCAACAATTAATACTTTGATGAAAATAGGTGCTTATGGCCTACCTATCGTAACAAGTAGGAAACTTCAAGAACTTTTTCCAGTCTATCCTGGATAAGAACCAGATCTATAATAGATGAGACTCTAAAACAATGGGCAACTCTAGAGTAACAAGTATCTTCCTATACTTGTGTTGAAAGGGCTACCTCCTACCGTGTAACAAGAATTCAAACTTGTTATGTAAAAATATTTCTTTCAAACCGCCAAGGAAGTCCACGGAAAGTCTCAACAGTGCTTGCTCCCTCTTGGATAGTAAAAAGGTCATCCATTCACTTTTAGACATAAAATGTAATATCAGCTTACTCCTCTGTAATAATAGAAGTCAGTTAAAGCCTCTTCATTATCCCTGCTTCAGCCACAGTGGAGCCCCCACTTGCACTGGGAGGAACACGATTGTTTCCACAACTTTCGCTTTTCCTCTCCCTCTCTTATCCTCGAGGGATGAAGCAGGAAAAGAAAGAAAACATAAAAGGCGTAAATGACCTTACTTGGCTAATATTATTGTAGCCATCTAGTTGAGCTTAGCCTTTACTTAAAGTTCTTAAGGAGGCACTTTTTGGAAGCATTTGGTTCTTTAGAGACCTTAACCATATCATTAGAATTCTTTACCTGCAATTCCATTAAGGTAGTAAATGCACTTCCTTCAGATGGTCATTTAGGATTCCCACCTCGGCCTCTGGTCATGTATCACTGTAACTCCAAGTTCTTTTTTCTTTTTTTTTTTTCTTTTTTCTTCTTTTCTGAGTTTTCTAAACTACTCAGCCCAATTCCTTCAGTAACCCTGCTAAACAGGGTACAACACAATTCTACATGGACACTAACCTAGGGTCCACAAGTGTCCTTTGTCGTAACAAACCCTAATGTATGTACAGGTGGCTCCTGGTACATCAATATCTCTTTCCTTGGCCACTGGGCATCAGTCAGCCACAGTCTCTTCCCTTGAAGATTTCTCAGGCATAGTCAAATGCTAGTTTGCTCACTACCTTGACCACTGCCACCCACCAAGTTCCAGAAGACACATGTCAAATTTTCTGAGATGTTCCACTAATGTCCCTTTCTCCTACACATGAGATAGGGAAAAGTAAGCTTCCACCTTGCAGGTATGTGGAAATCACATCAAATCTCAACTCTCCAAAAATCCTCTTCTAATTCTCAATCTCCTCATTCCTTATTCTGCATTTTGATGGATTGAAGTAGGTAATTAATTCAGAACCCTAAAAGCAGTTCTCAGTGTTCTCCTTTGCAAGTCTGGCTTAAGTAATTTTCAACTTCATTTTGTAAGATGGAAACAGTAATCTGTTTTTGACTTATTATCTTATCATCTTAACATCTCAGCTGAAACTGAAACAAAAAGAAGCATTTAAATATTCGATTATATCCTCATATCAGTTGCTTGCAATTTATTCCAAAATTATTTTAAGCATATATTGATTGATACATATCTACTAACTTCAAAGCATAATACAAGGCCCCTTAGTGATGCTACTGTAGCAGGAGAGATAAAACAGGTAGTAAAAACAGCTAGATTTACCAAATCTGCTAGCTACAGCTATAGGATGGCACAACAGTCCTAAACTCAGCCTAGTGTAATGACTAAGGACCAGACTCTGGAGCCTGACTGTGTGGATCTGAGCCACAGCTTTTCTCTTTCCAGCTGTGTGACTTTAGCCAAATTGCTTAATCACCCTGTGCCTTAATTTTCTCATCTGTAAAATGGAGATAAAATAGCGTCTCCTTCATGGAACTGTTATGAAGAATACCAGAGTTAATATTTATAAAATGAGTAGAGCCCTATGTATGTGTTTGTCGTTAGGAAACTCAGGGTCCATGTAGATAGAGTAATTTTTTAAATATTTGTTTATTTATTTTGAGACAGGGTCTTACTCTGTCAACCAGGCAGGAGTTCAGTGCACAGTCATAGCTCACTGCAGCCTCAACTTCTTGGGCTCAAGTGATCTTCCCACCTCAGCCTCCTAAGTGGTTGGGAATACAGGTGTGTGCCACCATGCCCAACATTTTTTTTATGGTAAAGATGAGATCTTGCTATGTTTCCCAGGCTGGTCTCCAACTCTTGGGCTTGAGCAGTCCTCTTCAGCTTGGCCTCCCAAAGTGCTGGGATTATACATGTGTGCCACCACTTCTGGCTGGGTAATTTTGATAGCTGCAGAGACTTTAGTATATATTTTCCCCCGGACTTATTATTTCCGCCGCATTTCTCATGACCCTTACTTTTAAATACATGGCATTGTAAGACATTTTAGTATTGTGTAGACTGATTCAGCTAATAAACAAACAGCAAAAGTCCAGTGAAAATGCAAACTTTATTCAAAGACCTATTTTAGCTCAGATCTTTTTGTAAGCCTGCATTATTTTCTCATTGTAGTAGAATCTCTTTTTGCTCATTTTCAGTAATTTATTTAATTTATTACATACGTTTTTAACACATGTGATATAACTCTACAGGAAAATTTTAAAGAATCTCATTTAAGAGACATAATAAGTTGTCTTTATTTAACAAATATGTATGTAGTGTTAAAATGTGATTTTTTAAAAAGTTAAATCGTCCATCAAGCCTAAAGCAAATCAAAACAAAAAAAATGTAAGCATGCTAACTTATAAGAAAGAGATCTTTATGTACAATAAGAACCCAGGGGAAAAACCCAGCAGAAACCTTTAGGATCTCTACATGAAGGAGATAATGAACAATACTGCAAAATAACATCCTCAACTATTTTCCTTTGATTAATGCAATTTTGTAAAAGATTTTCCATAAGGATTCTCAGTGTAAGCTGATACCATACTCCTGCTGTCTAGTTCAAATAATTATGAGAACCCCACAAAGAGTCAAGAGAATGTGGTCCACATCTTCAGGTTTCTAACATTCTGATTTAAAACTTCTACAGGAAAGAATGGACTGTGTGTACTTTAAACCCTTCTTCCTCCATGTCATTTCTCTCAACTGAGGTTTGATGAAGGTGAACCACAAACAGTTTGAGGTTATGTGTTCTGACAAGGGCCTACAGCGCAGGTATTCTGTGCGACTGATTAAGGGCAAATCCACATGCTTTAAAAATCTGCAGAATTCGTGGTAGAGTTGACAGTCCTGTTAGAGAATGCTTCTCAGAGGCAGAGGACATAGCACATGTTTCTCTTTGCCACTTTTTATTATGAAATTCTAAAGTAAACAGCAATAACTTTATAGTTAGAATGATTCATAGTGCAGCTTTGCATAATTTGAAGAGGGGGTTAATTTTGGATAATGATATCTTTGCTTTAACTTAGCTTAGTTATAATCTAAGAATAAAGGAACTGAATTTTAGTTCTAGTACGTCTCTATTAAGTTATGTGTCCTTGAACAAGTCTTGTACCTTCCTGTGTTATCATCAATAAAGTGTGGATGTTTCATCATCAATAAAATAAAAACATTGAATAACTTTCAAGCTCTTAGTATTTGATGGTTTGTGAATACTGACTAAAGGACTGCACTCATTAAATGCCTCTATGCCCCACACCCTTAAGAATTATTTCCTATATTGTGAGCATATATCAGTGGGCTCTAAATAGACATCATTGCTCTGATTTCACCAGTTATTAAAAGGGAGAATTTGGAGCCCTATTTTTCTTGTGAAATGGGGAGAGTGGATTAAAGGGGCTGTGTTAAAGGATATGAAAGTATGTCCTTTGTGCGGGCAGCCCCGCACCTTCTCTGTGACAACCTCTGGGAAGAATGCAGCTCAATTCCCTTGAAAGTGTGCCTTTTGGAATATCAATTATCCATGAAAGAGATGTCTTAAATTTACCCAAATGTCAAGAATCTTGCTTCTACTACATGTAGTGTTTCAGAAGTAAAACTGGAGGAAAACAGCTGTTGTCCAAAGCACCATTTTAAACAATACCTTGTATGTGATCTTTATCAAATGGTAACTAGTCAACGTAATACAACTCTTTTTTCCCCTCCTCTCTTACAGCACCAGGGAAAAATTGGAGTTAAGTTTAATGTTGGGACAGATGACATCGCCATTGAAGAGTCCAATGCAATCATTAATGATGGGAAATACCATGTAGTTCGTTTCACGAGGAGTGGTGGCAATGCCACATTACAGGTGGACAGCTGGCCAGTGATCGAGCGCTATCCTGCAGGTAAGCAAGTGAATATGTATCGGGGGAAGATTTTATGAAAATCAAACTGGAAGAAAAAGCACTGTTTTGCGTCCGTTTCACCAAATTGTGGTTTTCTGAGAAACCATCAACTATTTATTGGACTTTAGAGTCATGTGAATGTAATGCTGTCCTAAACTGTTCTTGCTACAGTGTACAAATGCCATTTTATAGGAGAACGTGAAGGTGTACATTATCATTTTCAAAATTCAGGACATCAATGAAATCAGAAAATGCACACATAAAAGCACAACATATCAAAGCTCTTTTACTGGATCCTTGCATTTAAACAAAGGAAAGGCTTTGTCAAAAGTAACAAAGTTAAAATTTAAAACTAAGGGAAAGAATATTATAACACTTTATTTATTTTTCTTTTCTGAGAGAAAATGAAACCTAACCATTCCTCAGATGGTGGTGCACAGCTGAAACTCATTAAAGTGTAGGAATCCCATGAGATAGAGAAATAGTGAGAAAACAATAGAAGCATAAATCAACAGTTATAAGAACAAGTACATAAAAGAAGTTTGTTTTCACTTTCATATAACCATGGAGTTTCATGAGGATTCTTTGACACTAGCGCTACTCATTTTAAGTCTATAAAATAAATGTCAAGCCATTATTGATGAAATAAAAATTATCTTGTTTATTGTGAATGAGTTTTATCAATATTATGTTATTGAAACAAAGGTGGTAGATTAGAAATTTTAAACAGTGTTACTTGTGATTGTATGTATCCTCAATTTTAAAACAAATATGTTTTGAAGTAAAATATAAATTAAAAGTATAAAGGTATTTTACTGTAATCATTATCATCTTTACATTTTAGTATAAAATAGGTTACCAAAAATATCTGTCTCATTTATCTCTTTCCCCTTTAGATATAGCTATGTTTTTTGCAAAGCACACAATTTATAACACAGTATAAGGAAAAGTATAAAATACATTTCTATTTTATCCAATAAAATAATAATCAAAATATATATTAAATTCCTCTCTCAGACTTATTTGGTTCTTGAAAGAAGCAATTTAATGACATAACCAATGTATTCAATTGATATCAAATATCCCAAGTACTGACTCACAATTGTGGAATGAAATGCCTGTAATACCCTTCTGGACCTTTTCTGGTTTATAGAATTCTAAATCTTCAAGCCCTAGTTCAAACCTATTCCATAAGCCTAGTACTCTGCAAATATTTGCTGAATTAAATGTAATTTTAAAAACTACCCTATGACAAAATTAGGGAGCAAGGAAATTAATATGTCCAGTGCCTGTTATAATACTGGCAAATATTAGGCACTCGATAAATATTTGCTGAATCGATGTCTTGGGAATTATCACAATTTTACACTACAGTTATGTGAACTGTATACAACAAGGTGAAGTAATAGAAGATTTGAAAGCCAAGTAACTTAAATATGCATGCAATGTTACATAGCCCCTACTAATCCCAGATTATTGCATTATCTGAAATCCTGGTATAAATGTGCAATTTCAATTTTTATTCTATATTTTATCAATTTAACTTTTTTTTTATTTTTTGAAACAAGATCTCACTCTTTTGCCCAGACTGGAGTGTAGTGGCAAAGTCATAGCTCACTGTAACTTCAAACTCCCGGGCTCACAGAATTATCCATCCTCGGCCTCTCTAGTAGCTAGGACTACAGGTGCACACCACCATGCCTGGCTAATTTTAAAAGGTTTTGTAGAGATGGGGTCTCGCTATATTGCTCTGGCTTGTCTTCAACACCTGACCTTAAGTGATCCTCCTGCCTCAGCCTCCCAAAGTGCGGGGATTACAGTCATGGGCCACCATGCCCAGCCTAAAAATTTGCTTTTAAAAGTGATAGCTAAAACCTTAATAAAAATCCAGAAAGATGTATTGGTAATTTTCCTAAAATATGGATTAATCACTGCCTATTTGCTGAAAGAAAGTCATCACACTGGATGCCATGAAAATACATAGTAGGGTAAGGTCTAGGCTTTGCTCATGGGATGTAGTCAGCTGTGAACAGTGGACCTGAACATGCAAAATAATCAATCCTGTTACTATTGCAGTGTGGCGTTTGCCTCTTGAGGCATGGTTTCGTGTTCATAGTTAATTCTTTAAAATTATCTTTATTTAGTAACTTTTAACACTTATCAGCAATTTCCAAACTGGTATCTTTACCTAGAGGTTATTACTACTTATGGTGAGAAATGGAAAGTCCCATTACTTTGGGAAATTAGTTTGGAAAAGTTTGGGTTAAGCTCCCATGCTCAAATTAGTTTGGGAAATTCTGGGTTAAGCTAAGTTAAAATATCTATACTTGGCCTTTATTAATATGCATAATGTATCTCTATAAGAGAAATACAGGATGCATTACGCAAGCATAGATGATAGAAAAGAAATATAGGATATATTAGCCAAACATCATTGCATTTTAGTAAATATTTTATGTTTTCAAAATTTCTGTATCCCCAATTTTCTCTATTTTATTTGATTGAACACATACCAGATACCATGTACAGAATATAGTTCAAAAAAGATATGGTTCCTGTGTTCTTGTAGCAGACTAATGTCCAATTTGAATCTGGTAGCTGAGATTGAGGCAGTACTTATTAATTATTTGAGAAAATATTTCTACATGTTTTCCTATATTAATATTTGTTTAATGCATATAGTACCTTATTTGCCAATTAAACAATTGTTCAGAATAAGAAACACAATGTAAAAGATGTTTAAAAATAGAAATGAGCAGTATAGTAATAAGAAGCAAATCCTTACATATAGTTATTTCAGATACAACTTTCAACTTTTAATCAGAGATTTTAGATGCCTTTTTACCAAGATATATTTTAGAAAATATAAATAAACCGACAGTGGGCAAAGTTGCAATTATTATGAAGGATATACGCAAGGAAAAATACAGAGTCCGCCCTCAAGAAAATTAAAGCACATATGAAGAGTTTTAATATATACATATAAAAAGTTAATGATCAATATATAAAGAACTCAGGGGAATCACCATTGTCATCAGATGTGTTATTAATCATCTGCTCTGTGTTCATTTCAGTGTGATGCTGAGGTAGGAAATGAGCCATGAAAATTTCAAATACCTTTTTCTCTTGGAGATTCATCTGCAGTGGTGCCACAATGGCCGAATACAAATTTTGAAGTGTGTGTGTGTCAACTCGATTAAAGTGTTTGTGACAAAGTGATTGTAAATACATGTTCAATAGCAAAAGTCTAGTATATGTATTTTATGTCAGTTTGTGGTATGGCTCTTTTTATTAATTTTGGGAGTTATTTTTATTAGAAGAGCAGCTAAATTCAAGCTTTTACCACCAAATCCTATAATCAGAGAAGCGGGAACCAGCAGCCTATATTTGGTTCCTTTAAAGTGCCTGTACTGCAAAATATAGGTAATAAGGATTGAAATTAATAATTAGTATAGCACTTAACCCTCCATTATGGGTCTTTGTGGTAAGTGCTTTTATATGAAGCAATTCATCTGGTAGCAACACTATACCTTTAATGAAAAGCAACCAAAGCATTGACCAATGGTACTACCCTGTAATTGCCTGGAAGGCTTTCATAGAGAAGCTAATTAGTAGAGGTAGATTTTATGCTCTTTTTGAGTATATGAAATCTTCCTATAACTCAACAATTTATATTTTAGAATAAATATTGAATTTTCTGAATAGCAGACCTAGTATCCATTATTTTCTGTGTATAGAGTAAAGTAGAGAGATAATATTTTACAAACCATTTAAAGTTGAGAAAGCCATTTCTTGGTGCTTATCAGTTAAAGCTCTAGAATATAATGCATCATTAATCTCTGATTTGTCCCTAATTACAGTTATGCAGCAAAATTTTCTCTCTCAACAAAAATAGACTTTCTTTTCTCATAACATTAATTCACAAAGCCTAACATCATCTTGCTTACCCAGACTAAAGATTGCTTCAGATAAATCACTGTTATCTTTGATAATAAACCTTTGAATTTGTTTTCCTACCACAGTGTGTCAAAAAATTTCTTTTGCACTCTACACAAGGTCAAATGTTCATTTTATACTTGAGTTAACATATTAAATCAACAAATATTTAAAGGATATATACTACATAAAAGGAACATACTAAATTTACAGTCTGGTTACAGAGATAGGCAAAAAAAAGTTCAAGATTAAAAATATAAAATGTGAGAAAGTGCTAGAGTTATGATATCATATTTGGCTAATTTCTGAATAAGATATAAAAGGAAAACTTGTTCCAAGGAAGAAGAGACCATTTTGAAGTGAGTGGTGTAGTAAGACTGTGAAATCAATAGTACATTAGGTTTAGGTCTCTTCAAGCATGCATTCATTTACGAAGGATTAACAGGAAGTGATAGAGACAGACAAACTATTTAGGAAACTACTAAACAATCTGTGTATCAAAAGATAAAGTACTAAAGTAGAATGTGAGAAAATAAACAGGATGAATGCAGAATACACTGTAAAACCTAATGAACAACTTAATAGAAGGAGAGACATTCCTGCATTTTAGGCTCTCTCTCTCTCTCTCTCTCCCCTTCTTCTCTGCCTCCCCCCACCGCCTTTTAACCAACAATTATTCAATGTTCTAGTGCAGCTGTGTGTCACCAGAAGGCAGTAGATATCAATGAAATGGAAACCAGTTGTAGGAAGGAACAAAGAAGTCAAAGGCATTATTATTCCTGTTTGCCAAGAAATTGGTCTGAATGGGAGATCAGGAGGATCCAGAAAACCTAAACATGTCAAATAAAATGTATTAACTTTCAGAATGCCGAGTTTGATTGCTATTAAGTTTAAGGAAAATAGAAAATGGTGGTCTGGAGTGGTAAGATAAAGAGATCCTTTAGGGATAAGGAGATCTGAGAGAAAGAGAGAAATGCTCTAAGACTCCATAGAGATGGTGTAAATCTTTTTTCATGATCATGCAATTTGTCTGGAAGAGCTTATGGGTATTAGATCTAAACCTTAACTCCATTTTCATCCATGAAAGCTGGTAAAATATTTCAGGGTTCAGGAAGTCATACTGATTATTACCCCAAATTCCAAACCTTTCGTGGAGCTTAATCGATTAGTTTATTTTTAATTCAAGTCATCAATAATTTATTATTTATTTAAGTCACTCTAATATTTAGAGATTGCAGGGTTGTTACTGAAGTGTTGGTTAATTTAATGATTGTTTTATATTTGTTTAATTTAATTTTTCAAAGTATGATGTAATTAAGGAAATCTACCTTACATGATCATTACATTTGAAGGAGGGAAGGAACTTCAATATTCTTCTATTCCAACTCCTTCATTTATCAAACAGCAAACTGGAACCTTGAAGAGACCAACTAGTTTGCTCAAGATCACAATGCTCGTTAGTGGCAGAGTAAAAACTACATTTGGGGACTCCTGTCTACAAGCTATGCACCTTCCTTTATGAAGTGTGGGAAACATAAATTAAAATATACAAAGATCATTAGATGCATTTTTAAACATAGCATAGCCTATTCTTCATAACTAAATGTTATTACTTGCATGATTGGTCCTAACTGTATCAGTCGATGTCACAGTCTGCTATTTCTGCTGACCCACACAAACACATAACACATACAAGACTCTCTTATGAGTATTTAAGCATAGTAACACATAAAAAAGATTTTCTTATAATAACCATAGTTGTTTGGTTTTCACTAAAGTTTTGAATCAAAAATACTCATTAGTAAGCACTAATTATTTTCTAACTTTACTGGAGAAACTATTAGCAAATTAAGTAAATCATTATGGACCATTAGAACATTAGAATACTTAAGAATCATTTGGGCCGGGCGGCGGTGGCCAAGCATGTAATCCCAGCACTTTGGGAGGCCGAGACGGGGCGGATCAGCGAGGTCAGGAGATCGAGACCATCCTGGCTACACACGGTGAAGACCTCGTCTCTACTAAAAGAATACAAAAAAAAAACTAAGGCGGGCGAGGTAGGCGGCCCGCCTGTAGTCCCAAGCTACTTGGGAGGGCTGAGGCAGGAGAATGGCCCGTAAACCCGGGAGACGGGGGAGCTTGCAGTGAGCTGAGATCGGCCCTGGCACTCCAGGCCTGGGTGGCAGAGGCGAGACTCCGTCTCCAAAAAAAAAAAAAAAAAAAAAAAAAAAGAATCATTTGGAAGAAAAAGTTTGTTAAAAGAAGACTTGCCCATGTTCTCATTAAATGTATAGATATGGGGAATCTTTGACTGATTTTTTTCCTTTCTCTAAAAGTAAATAATGAAAATATAAGTATTGTGGAAACTGATAAACCATATGGAATATTTGAATTATTATTTAAATTAATAACCAATTTTGACTAGAGTCCAACAAAAGACATAATAATCAGGGTGTGACACACAGAAGGTGCTTAATAAATAGTTGTTGAATAAATCTACATCCCTCATTAAACTTCTAGGTCAAAGCATTTTTTTGCTAGTAGTTTTTAGCCAAAATATACTTACATGCATAGATGAATATTTATTTCGATATATAAATGTTTGGTTTCCACTGGAAATAGTTAAATGTTTACTAACACTAATTTTCTATAATAAATCTTACTCTGAGAAATCTGAAGCCACAAATACAGTAGCTATGTTAGATTAAACAAGTGTCTGAAACTCTGATTTTTCCTGTTTAATTATCTTTTAAACAGTGTTCATTTTGCTGGGAATTTGAGGTTATTCCAAATGACGAAACATAATGAACTTTTTTATTAAGTAGTATATTGAATATATCTTCCTAAAATTCTAAGCTTAGCTTCTGAGAAATTGTGTCCAAGGAGATGGAAAGAAATGATATATTACCAGACTTCTCACTTGTTCTTACTTTAACAATGACTTGGATTTTTTAAATATCAGAATTTTTATAGTTACTGTAAGGCAACCATGTTAGCATTTTTAAATTTTCTGTTAAAAGAGAAAGCAAGATTCTGATGGTTTGATGGGTTTTGGCATCATTTAAACTACACAGGCTGGCAAACAGAGATAATGCAGATGTTTTCTAAGAGTCATGGTAAAACAAAAGTAAAGGATATTATATCAAGTAGGCTAGAACTTTTGCCAAGTATATCTTATGTTATAATATACAAATAGAAGCCCTTCTAAACGATTTCATGAAATTTCCCCCTTTAACTTCTTGTCTGCCATTATTGTTTCCAACATACAATTTGTTTAGTAATTTAAGTTCTTATCATCATGAAGGGATATACTGGCCTCACTCCTGAAAAGTAGTCATGTTAAACAGAGAATAGCATTATCATGATTTTAAATAAGTGTGGCTAAAGATACTGGCTGAGATTGTCTTGAAGGACTTTTTACCAAAGATATGGGTAATCAGGTTAATGAATCTATCTACTGGTTACAGATAATGAATTAATCATGTCAGATATAAAAAATTAATTGTCACTATAATGCAAAAATTTAGCTTTTGAAAATGAGGTGGAAACAAGTTATAAGAATAGTTAAACATTGAAAGCCAGATAAATGACATTTTAAAGAGTATTAGGTTTTTAGGAAACTTCAGATGGTATTTACAAGTATTTGGTTGATTTTAATATTTGTATTTTGTAACAGTGGCTTTCATAATTTGACTATTATCTAAAAGTATCTTCATTTTTATCATATTGTTTATAATTAGCTGACTTCAATGGAAGAACAAGTCACATTCCCAACTCAATGACAAGCCTTTCTCTTAATACTTTCTCAAGCACTCTGACTTCTTATATCTTCAGGAGCTTTTATTAAATAGCACAGGCATATTTATTTATATATTTTTATAATGATAGCAAGTAATAGCTAGTATTTTGGTGTATGATGAACAATTTTTAAAACTGTACTATGTGATTTGTTCCTTCTCAGCTTTAATGTCATTAGTTGAACGTCAACTGTGTATAAGTCTCATGACTGTCATGCTATTTATATTTGTCCACTGTCTACCCACTTTGCGTATCTTGTAAGCTCAAGAATAACTTGTTTTGTTTTGTTTTGTTTTGTTTTGTTTTGTTTTGTTTTGTTTTGTTTTGTTTTTTGAGACGGAGTCTCACTCCATCACCAGGCTGGAGTACAGTGGCCCGAATTTGGCTCACTGCAACCTCCACTTCCTGGGTTCAAGCAATTCGCCTGCCTCAGCCTCCTGAGTAGCTGGGACTACAGGTGTGCACCACCATGCCCAGCAAATTTTTGTATTTTAGTAGAGATAGGGTTTCACCATGTTGGCCAGGATGGTCTTGATTTCTTGACCTCGTGATCCACCCACCTCAGCCTCCCAAAGTGCTGGGATTATAGGAATGAGCCACCGTGCCTGGCCAGGAGTAAGTTGGTTTTAATGTCACTTAACTTCTAATAAACAAATGGAAGTGCCGTCAAGAGGAGGCAGAATATCAAAAAGGACAAACTATCCTACACTAGTGTCAAGGCCCCTATGGAGAGTACAAAGCTTTGGAACTGTATTTAGTTTTAGACATTAATCTAAATCAGTTTTTCTTAACTTCCTTTGAATCTCTGCCTCCATAAGAATCCAATAAAGTAGACCATTCTATCTTTAGAAAAATACACATCTATCTGCATTTGTATACAAAATAATGTATGTGATGTTTAAGGGTTGCAGTTTAACATCCTTAGGCCCTTTTACTTAGAATTCAGAACCTCTGCTCTAGGTGATCTTTGAGGATATTGAGATTTTGGAGGAAAAAATATAGTCTGTGTAATGAACATATGAGGAGGAACCTCCTCCTCCCCTAAATAAACATGCTTCCAGTGAAATGTGGCTGCCCTTTACTAACCTTCTTCTAATAACCTTCTAACCACTGACATAGCCCTCTGGGTGGAGCCTTTACTAGCTCAGATAATTTTCTTCTTTCACAGAATGAGCCCAACTTTTGTACTTCCAGTTTTAAACAATTGTTCTCCAAAATAGGATCATAAGAATGACATTATCCTTGTAATAAATTTATTTTAAGCACTAATACTATGCTTGATATAATTATAACACTGGGGCATTACATAATAAATATCCTTAAAACCAAAATACATGTTTTAAGAGTTTCATTTGGAAAGGTCTCTTGGTAAATCATGTCATGATTGTGAAGTGTGATGGTGAAATAACTGTGTCCAATATCATAAAGATAAAAATTGCTATCAATATAACATCTCTGGAAAGTACAAGAATCCCCCTGTGTCCATTGAGGAATACATTCCAAAGACTCTCATTGGATGCCAGAAAACATAGATAGTACCAAAACCTGTATATACTATGTGTTTCCCTATACATATATCCCTATGATAAAAGTTAATGTATAAATTAGACGCCATAAGAGATTAGTGACAATAACTAGTAATAAAATAGAACAATCATAAAAATATGCCATAATAAAAGTTCTGTGAATGTGGCCTCTTCCTCTCTCTCTCCCCATCCCAAAATTTCTTATTGTACTGTACTCACCCTTCTTCTTGTGATCTGTTGATCTGATAACCCAGATGGCTACTTATAAGTGACTAACAGACTATATAATGTGGATACACTGGAAAAAGAGATGATTCATGTCTCATGAGGGATGGAGTGGGATGGCCAGAGATTTTATCATGCTACTCAGAATGGCATGCAATTTAAGACTTTATTATTTAAATTGCATGCCATTTACTGAAATGGCATGAATTGTTTATTTCTGAAATTTTCCGTTTAATATTTTCAGACTGCATTCGACTGTGGATAACTGAAACTGTGGAATAAGAGGAAACTACCATATTACTGTTCATTATTATGAGAAGAAGTTAATAAAGCCCTTTGCATGTATTTAGGAAACTTAAAACATATCATGCAAGAGGACAATTTTCTTTTTTGCGCCTCTTACTAGATAATTTTCACCTTTGTCTCACCATTATTTTCTTACTCTGTGTGATTTTGTATTTTAAACTCAATAGAATACTGATAATCCATTTTGTTTTCTTCCAACAAAATAATAAATGTCTAGCATCAAAATTATTACAACTAATGAAGTTAGGAGAATATAGGAAAAATAAACATTCAAGATTCTGAATTCTAAAGTACCTCACATGTAACGATTAAATACATTTTGGCCACTATTCAAAGTTCATAATTAAAAAAAGAAAATTCATCTAGAGCAAAGATCAACAAATTTTCATCATAGAAGGCCTAATATTAAATATCTTTGGCTTTGAGAACCACATGATCTCTGTCACAATTACTCAATTCTGCCATTGTAGCTCAAAAGCAACAATAGCTAATAGGAAAATGAATGGGTGTGGCTGTGTTCCAATAAATCTTTATTTGCAATATTGGATAGTAGTAGATACATTTGACCTGTAGGGCATACTTCATTGACCCCTGAGAGAGAAGCATGACAAAGGAGCATAAGGACCAATCTGAAAAAACTTCCAATGGCCAGAACTTGATCAAATTGAGCAATAAAACTAATAGACATGTCATTGGATTATAACCAAAAGTAAAATAAGCATCTATGAACCCATGCTGATATAAACAAGTAACTGAACAGATAGAAAGATAGATATACAGACAGATAGATAAATAAGGAAGCAGGGACAGCTCACCCATACAGAAAAATTAAAATTAATAATGTAGAAGGGTGATGGAAATAGGAAATCATCATTAGAATCCCAATGTAAAAATTTTTGAAGTTGGGATTCCCTAATAGATGCCAAAATAAGTGCGAAAAACTTTTGAGTAGAGATTAGTACTTTATGTAGTCTAAAAATATTTCTTCCAAGTAGAAGTAGTTTTCTTCAGAAAACTCAGCAGATCATGTTAAGTGATCAAGTTAAATGTCACCAGTAATAAAAAATATTGACTTCATGAACCTTCATGCTAAAAAAAGGCTCTTCACTTCTTTGGTATTCATGTTCTCAACAAAAATCCATAATTTCCATCTAATTATGACAAATCCAAATTGAGGAACATTTTACAAAATGGCCAGTATTCTTCAAAAGTGTCAACTATGTGAATTACAAAAAAAGACAGGTCTGAAGGGACAAAGGAAACATGGCAGTTTAATGCAATGTGGGATTTAGGTTAGATCCTGTAATAGAAAAGGACGTAGTTAAAACTGGTTAAACCAAATAAAGTCTATACTTTAGTCAACTGTTTATTATCAATGTTACTTCTTGGTTTTGAGAACTGCCTAATGGTTAGTTAATTACTAACAGGAGGAAAACTGAATGAAAGGTATTTGGAACTCTCATTCTATAATTTTTTTTTTTCAAAATAAGAGTTTAGAAATGATTTCCACCTAAACATACCTTTTACTCAATTCTATGTAACATTTCAGAAAAAATAACTTAATGAAACATAATGCCTTTGTGTAACTATAAGTCAGATGCATTTGTTGTGAAAAAATGTATTTTGGCTTGTTCATGTGGTTATCAGAAAAGCAGATTTATTCCAGAAGAATATCAACCTAATTTTTCTAACAATCCAAAGGTGTAACTTCATCTAATCCTAGAGTTGGTTCTTAATTAAGACAGAATGACAAAATAAATGTAAAAACCTTTTGAAGTATGAAGCCTTTAAATAGGCCATATATTAAAATTTAAATTATGATGATGAATATTTTGTGTCAAATGTAGTCTCATAGGTAGAATATTTCTCAAAGACAGACTTTTATCTTAAACATTTTAAATTCTGTTTTGTTTTTAGCTTTGTGAATTTAGCTGTGTTACAAAGCAGCTGACTTTACCCCTCCCCACAAAGTTGAGACAGACTTTCCTCATGTTAAGTATTATTGAAGTAATTTGTCTTCTTGGGCATATTATGTGTATTGGTGGCCCTAGTATGTAAAATGTCCACTGAGAATCCAAAAAGAATGTATCTAACATAAGCCTGTCTAGATATTACCATATGCATTTCCAATGGAGTATTTTAGCAGGATTTATGAGATATAAAATCGGACAGAATAAAGGAATATTTCACTTTCATTTTTCTAGATAGTGTCACCTAATTGATAACATGCCATAATAATTTTTCAGGGTCACCTTTGCTGGAGCATTTTAAAGGTCCGAGTAGAGTCTTCAGTTCTCTCATTTATTATTTTTATTGCTCAGGTTGGCAGAGGACTTGGACGAGAGTGCGTTTTGTGGTTACAGGTGAAACAAACCAAAGGAAGCTTTTCTAAATGAAAAGATTTGCTTTGGTAAAAAAGAGAGGCAGAATGGGCACAATCACAGTAGAAGGCAGACCTGGGGATAATTAGATGAGGGCTGTGCTTTATGGAAATGGAGTTCAAATAGAATGTTACATCTGTCAAATTGATTCAATAAAGGAAATTCATGTTGCGCTAGCATTGGGGTGAAGAGGTAACAGAACTCATCCAAAATTCCAGACATTCATAGAATCTTTTGAAATTTCTGCCTATTTGTAAGAGCTAGTATCAGAAACAATAACTTAGACATGCAGTCTATAGTGGGCACTGTATATGGGGCACTATGCTAATTATTTTACATACATTATTTATAAACATTATTAAATTAACACTCATTAAATCTTTGTAAGACAGCTTACAGTATCTCCTAGTGATAAATGAGCAAACACAGGGAGATTCATTTACTTGCCGACACCATACATTCTAAAGCCTACTCCAGTGCTCTGTAGGATTATGCAATGCTGCCTAAGAAATAATTCTTAATTCTCCTAAGAAATAATCCACAAAATATTATTATTGGTCCCCACCAGATCAGATGACACTCAGACCTTTGTTGTGCTGAGATTCTGATACCAGTGGTTATTACTTCTATTCAGATCTGTAAGAGCTATTTGGGGGTCCTTTGTGATTAGAAGCATTCTCATAATAGTGTTCTTCCTCTCTGCTCGTTATTCTTTATCTAGATGCAGAAGTGACTGCGAAGTCTAAGTTGAATACTCCTCTTAATGACTAAAATTGCTATAGGATTATATACCACACATCAAATGATCAAACCAGACATATGCTACAAACTTGATGCAAGTTAAGTGTGCAGGTTAGCATGAAGTTTAAGAGGGAAGATTCAAAAGCCAGACTGCATGGGTTCAAATCCTAGTTCAAACACTGATGAGATGTGAAATTTTTTGCCAAGTTCTTTAACCACATTTTCCTAATCTAAAAAGTGGGGACAATGACAGTACTTACCTCGTAAGGTCGTTTAACGTTTCATTGACTTATTAATTTCAAAACAGTTAAAATTTGTTAAAAACCTGGTAAGTAGTAAGTGCTGAGTAAAAGTTAATTCCACTATTATTAGTCAAAACAGTTTAGTTTTGCAATCCTGCAATTGCAATAGTCACTAACCTCCCTGTATTAGTTTGTATTTCTTTCTGGGAACAAATTTATTTTCTCTTGGCTGTCAGACTTCGGTTCACATACATGGAGACAAACCTTTCCAAAAACTCAAGATTGTTCCTCCTGACCCTGGCAGACATGTAAGTGCTACTAGTACTGCCTCTGTCCCCAAACCCACTCCAAGCAGAACACTATGAAGACATTACTAAGAAAGACACAGTTCAAATGAGTGGCACAAAATACATGTTCTGTACAACTTTAGAAAACAGAGTGGTGTTTGGTAGTCAAGGCTGATTTCACAGAAGACTAAAATGTGGGCTGAGTGCTAAGGAATTCATTTGAAATTTAATAAATGCGCATTAGAGAAACCATGCTAGCTGGTGGACAGGGTACTGTGTATAGTTAGAGAGCGCGGATGCTGCCCCAGAGTCCCAGCGGAGGAGATGAGTAGAGGCTGAAATACAGTCTGTGCTTGGGTCTCCAAGTCATGTGCATTTCCACAGCCAGATTTCCTGAAAGTAGAGCTGTTTTTTTTTTTTCCTTTGTCACCAAGCATGTTGGGATTGCCCAAGACTTTTGCTTAAGCTATAACAATCCATGGAAGTTTTCTTTTTTAAATTTCCACGGTGGCATTCAATAATTAGGAGATCATAAAAATTATCATTCAAACAGACACAATTCTGATAAAAAAAAAAAAAGAAACACTATTCATAGTTACTCCTATATAGTAGGAACAAACCAAGATATTTGAGACAATCTGGAACATTTGTCACCTCTTGTAATACACAGTGCCTACTAGTAGAACTGAGACTACTGCCTGCATTTTACCTAGAGAAACTAGACTCAGTCTAAGTTAGTGATTATGATAAGGTGTTGAGTTTATTACTGTTGAGGCATTTATTCTTGGGCTGACATTATTCTAATGATCTAAGGCTTTTTACACAATTGGGCCTCTTTTCCTGTTATCAGCTATAAACAATAAATATTCCTCCCCAGTCTCCATTATTTTAATCCATCTGGTGTGCAGCCAAGAGGTTTATCTTTTTTAAATTGCTTTCATCATATATTTTCCTGCCCCTCAATTCTTCAGTGACTCGTAAAGTAGACTATAGAACAAATAGAATTTGCATGGATGAAGAAAGATGTATAATAGGGTTCAAAGTCCTTCTGTGAGGTCAGATATTTTACATTTTGGAGTCTGTTTCAGATTTTAATTGTTTTGTCTCTATACATATAAATTGTTTGTAAATCTCATTTTCCTGATATACATTTTCCAGACTATTATGTTCTCAATTTCTTGTCCTTGCAATAGGAAATCTAGGATTGGATCTGTTTGTGTTTTCATTGTATTGTCATTTCGGTTTCACACTTTGAACTTAATGTTGTGTGTATTAAATATACCAGAAGGCCACTAACTTGATAAAGTAAGCATAATGACTGAATGGAATTAGGGTATTTCAATGTATAGCCAAACCAAAACAAATCAAAATGAGAAGATCCATTGTATTCACAATTTGTGACAATGCTGTTTCCAAACTTTTTACATTTACTTTAGAAAGGAAATAGCATGAACAAGAGTAGTTTTATAAGATAATGTACTTCAACTCTTACTGAGCTATGGTAACTTTTAGACTCCGTTCTAATTCTATACAGCTCAAGAGACCAATTTCTCAAGGTTATCAAATCATCCTGCATTGGATGGGAATTACACCAGATTGTAGCTCAAGTTGTTTTTATTTCTAAGGATCTGTGATTCTATGTAATCTATAAAAACAATAGTAGTCATCATATATATGTGCCAGAAACTGTCCCCAGCAGCTTTACAGACATTACATATTATTCTTAAAAGTAACCTCATAAATTATCCCCATTTTACGAATGTGATAAAATTTGGAAAGATATACTACTTGTTCATGAGTTCATTCATGATATTGGAATCTGGAATGTTCTAGCCTCCATAAAAATCAAATAGACTTGACTACCTTTTTCCATCAATCTTAATTGTGTGTTATATTTTACATATTTAAGAAATCAACATTTCATGAGATTTAAATTGGGAACTCTTCCTTCTATGGCTATTAAAAGGAAACTTTTCATTTTGATGAAGAATATATCATCTAGTGCTACATATACTATAATTTTACCTAAATTGTAGTGATAATATAAAATGTTTTAAAAATGATCTACTCTTTTTTTTTTTTTGAGACGGAGTCTTGCTCTGTCGCCTAGGCTGGAGTGCAGTGGCGCGATCTCGACTCACTGCAAGCTCTGCCTCCTGAGTTCCCGCCATTCTCCTGCCTCAGCCTCCCGAGTAGCTGGGACTACAGGTGCCTGCAACCACAGCCG
>NW_016822275.1:290627-296466 GCF_001698545.2 Rhinopithecus bieti | reverse complement strand
TAAAGCATTGATGGTTATACATGTCATTAATGGCACAGCTGGGATCCTACTCATACCCTCATATTTTCCAGGCCTTAAAAAATGTGCAAACAAAAACTAGAAAAGAAAATGCATTGCACTGATCTCCTTTGGCATAAACTCTATTAAGTACCAAGTTGCTATAAAATATGACTGTTTTTCTTCATGTTGTTTCTTTCTTGATAAAATATTAAACTAATAGTGCACTCATTTATGTGTAAGAGCTTACGTGAGATCTGTTTCTAATCAGAATGCTCAAACTCTTTCTAAAAAGAGATTAACAGGCCTATGCCTTTTTTTGTTCTCAATTCCTAAACTAGAATTGTTGACTATCTCTACAAATAGTTAGCAGAGAGTCATTATGTCAGGTTTCAAGAAGGAAGTTGACTCCGTATCTAAATATTAATGTCGAATTGCTTCTCTTTTTTACTGCATTAAAAAAAGTGAGCACTACTGTGACCATCTATTTTTGCCAGCAAAATCAGAATTTAGAAGGAATAGAAGGCAAATTCAGTAAGTCTGGATCATGAAAAAGAAACTGGAAGCATGAGTTAGGCCTGATAAGTATTCCAGAGGTTCATTATGATTGATAAGCCATGTTAGAGCAAAGGATAGTGGAAGACACAAGAGACTGAAGAAATGTAATCCCAATGAATTCAGTAATTTATTTAGAATATTTATTTAAGACCTGCTATGTGTCTGGACTTACTATGCTAGGGATACATCATGGAGCGCAGGAATGGTCACCGGTCCCTTGGAACACATAGTTTATTAGAGATAACACATGATTTCATATAAATTTTCTGGCTAAAGTGCAGGGAATAGTCTAAAGGGACCAGAATAAATGTCTATAAATGTCTGGAGCTAAGCTAGGTGACACGACAGTCCAGGCATTGCTTACTATAACACGGAAAGTGGAGTTTGAAGGACACTGATATTGGAATTCAAGATCAAGTTCTTCCTAAGGGTGTAGGCTCCAGGAACATCAAAAGAGAGCAGAAGACAAAGACATAGACAAAGTTTGTCCACTCCCTTTTCATAAGCATTTTTTCATATAGATAGCAGGCCAAAAATATTTTGAAGTTTGTTTTTGTAGGCGGAAATGGTGAAGCTATGTCTAATTTCTTAGGAAATATAGGGGATCTTGAGGTCATTACATCCATATAGTAGGCAAGTCTTTTTGTTTTAGGACCAGCTGATGCAGTCATCCACTTACCGGGCCTTCACTGTGCCTGGGCATTCTCAGTGGTGGTAGTCAGCCCCGCTGCAGGGCAGCGTTACTGAGGTATATGTCAACATTGAGCTTGAAATTGGCATTCTTCTTCAGTGATAAGCACCAAAGGAAAAGCACAACAGTGTAAGACATTCATTCAGTTTTGAGTAGAAGAGAAACATTCCACATTAACAGTGAAAGTTACTGTTTTTTTTTTTTTTTTTGCCATGACTATTTAGCAAGCCCCACAAAATTAATTATAATCTCTCAAAATCACTTTTCTTTTTTTTTTTTAATTCCTTAGGCAGTTCCTGAGGATAAAATTAGTGTGAATAAATATATATTTGTCCTTTGGTACTTAGAATTTTAGAGTTTTTGAAGTGGACACAATGTATCTTTTGAGATCTCACAGTAGTTTCCAAACTGAAGAAAATATAAGCGTATTTAAATAAGACAGTGTCTCCTGATGTAATCATTAACATAAGTAACGATTTGTCTTATGCAGAGTCGCTTTTATTATTTGTTTTGCACTGAGACTTTTTACATAAATTGGAAAGTTAACACTGACAGTAAATTTTTAATAGTGCTGCAGTCATCTGCATAGCAGATGTTACAGGGAGTGAAGTTACCACAAAGTGAAGAAAATGGTAATAGAAAATGTTTTCTTTGTTCAAGAAATTTCATTTAATGATATGAAAGATTAAGTACTTCCTTTTGGAAAAGTTGTTCTATATACGTTAGTGGAACTACATATAATATATAATCATGTATATTTCATGATGAAAATAATATTATTTTATAGTTTTAGTCATATAAAAATGCACATTGGTAGAGTTTATTTGGTAACTTTACTAATTACCAGAACTGCAATGTAGAATATTATGATTTGCAGCAAAACAAGAACAGGACAAAATACATTTTAACTAAAATTAATAATTAAAATGGACATGATTTTGACATTAACATAGAACTTTATTCTGTGTGCAAATCCATGAGTACTCACTTTTAGACTATTTTAGCAACTGGCAGCAAAATACTATCATATCTTAATATCAAAGATCTGTGAATAAACTAACAATATATTATTTCAAACTACTTTAAATTATCTCTGTATTAGTTTGCTAGGACTGCCATAGCAAAATACCACAGAGTGGTAGCTTAAATGAGAGAAATTTATTCTCTCACAGTTCTGGAGGTTGGAAGTTCAAAATCAAGTTGTCAGAAGGTTTGATTCCTTCTGAGGCCTGTTTCCTTGGCTTGCAGATATCCACCTTCTTGCTGGGTTTTCACACAGTCCTTCCTCTATGTCTGTGTATCCCTTGTGTCTCTTTGTGTGTCCAGTGTTCCTCTTATAAGAGCATCTGTCAGATTACATTAGGATCCACCCTAACAGTTTCATTTTAACTTAATCACCTCCTTAAAGTCTCTATTTCCAGAAACCATCACATTCTGAGGTCTTAGGGGTAAGGCTTCACCATATGAATTTGGGGACAAACAATTGAGTTCATAACAGTCTTTAAGTATGTGTAGGGTTCTTGTGTGGAGGATGCCAACAAACTGCTTATTTTCAATGAAGTCAAAACAAGACTTAGATTTAAAAGACTTCGGAGAAAGTGTTAGAGAAAGTGTTAATTGGACCGGAGTTATATGGCCTAGTTAGTTCAGCCTTCTTCTTGGATATGACACTGCCTAACTATAGATCTGTTGGGCTATAAGAAAGATGGAGAAGAGCATGTGTGTGCATCAGTTCCAATTGTCCTTAGTAATGGAACATCAGCTCAAATTTGGTAGGATATCTTTGTAGCTTTTATCTTCTCTTCATTCTGTTCTGCATTTAGAGATCCACTAGAAATAACAGGTGGCTTAAGTTTAAGAGGAAATACTGAAGGAAGTAGAGAAATTCCTAGTTTTACTCTGATATATCTTATGCAATTAACTATTTCTCCTCTGTACCTACTGCATTATTTAGGATGCCTGGGTTTTAATTGGTGATCTCTACTTAGTCTGAGTTACATTGAGCTACTTACAGGTTTTTAAGTCAGCCCCTGATAGATTTGATTGGAAGGCAACTCTCATGAGAATATCTCTTGAACCAGAAATAGCTCCAGAAGTACTGATCCCATGACCACAGGTATTTGAGCAATCCAAGAAGAGGTTTATTTTGATACACTTTGGACAAAAAGGGCTTGCAAAGAGCAGCCATTGACTTGAAGTCCTCAGATTTCCTCTTAAAATTTTCTGCTCTAATCTCTTTAGTGCTGAAAATTTCAAATGAAGAGGAGACAAATTTCTCTATTTCCTAGCATCATAATGCCTTGTCCTTCATTGTCTTAACTACTGTGTGTAAAACTGAAATTCGGCCAGGCGCGGTGGCTCAAGTTTGTAATCCCAGCACTTTAGGAGGCCGAGGCGGGTGGATCACAAGGTCAGGAGATCGAAATCATCCTGGCTAACACGGTGAAACCCCCATCTCTACTAAAAATACAAAAAATTAGCTGGGCATGGTGGCGGGCACCTGTAGTGCCAGCTACTTGGAAGGCTGAGGCAGGAGAATGATGTGAACCCAGGAGGCAGAGCTTGAAGTGAGCCAAGATTGTGCCACTGCACTCCAGCCTGGGTGACAGAGCGAGACTCCATCTCAAAAAAAAAAAAAACCCCTGAAATCTAACCTATGTCTGCCTTCCTCCTCTTAAAATAGCTGTCAAAACCATGACATGCTGTGGTAAATGGGTGGAAAGAACGCAGAGAAATGTCTCAGTGATAAGAGGTGTGTGTGTCTGTATAGCAGAAAGAAGAAAGAAGATAAGCTTACAACATCAAACATTTCAGAAAAATGTAATGGCTTAATTATAAAGGTCTCCATAGATGCCAACTGAAATTCTTCATAAAATTGTCAAGGCAACATAAGTTAGTTTTAAAAGAAAGAGAGACGAAGAAAAGAACATGCGAAGCTAAATATTTCACTGCTTTTAAAAGATATTTGCTGAGTTAAAAAACATTTATGGTATTCTGTTTTTAATGGCTCTAAAATTAATTTCCTCATGCAAATCCACAGACACCGTGTTTTAACAAGGTGGCCTAATGTTTATCTTTACAACAACAGCATCTGATGCCTGGGACCATGGGCCATTAGCATTGAGGGTCAGCTTAGAGGTCATCCAGTTCCCAAACCTCATTTTGCAGAAAATGGATCAAGCAGCATCCACTCCTGTTCATGGTTTCTGTGGCCCTTCTTTGCCAGGGGCATTATGGGGCAAAAAGAAGAGTTTTAGGCATTCCTGTTGCAGTGGATCCCTTTGAAGCATTAATATATGGATTCAAATTTCATTTTAAGACTTCATTGCTATCCAAAGCATTCTTATTCTGGGAACAGCTTTTGTCACCATACTACTGGCACAGAACAGATGGTAGTACCCTGAATTCTGTTTTCCCTCAGGGCAGGGGCTGTTTGCTTTTTCTTTTTGTGTGGTTTCTTCCAGCTAATGACCTCTTTTCAGTTGTTCCCATTGACTTAAAAGTAACATTCGTAAACCTCTGAGAATAAACATGACATTGCTTGGGAGAAAGTGCAGTAATTTTGATAAAGCACCTACGTTCCGGACATCACTCATTTAATAAGGCTCACTCTTTGGCCATTACTCATTCTAGGAAAGATAAATAGATTTATTTTCTACTCTTCTGCACATTTACTTCAACTTTCTTTGATCAGATGGGTAAAAACATATTTTTTGTGATGTACACATTCTTAGATATATTGTATAAGGCACGTCATACTAGAGAATAAACAATGACATGACTGCAATATAAGGGCTAGTATTTACTGAGTGCTTACCATGTGCCAGGCATTGTGCTAATATAGCATATATTATGGGTACTAATCTTACAAATACCTATTTCACAGATGAGAAAACTGAGGTTAAAAGATGTTATGCTACTGATCCAGCTAGTCAATAGTGAAGCCAAGATTTGAACCCAGGAATTAGAGCCCATTATCTTCACCATCAAGGTTCTCTTTCCTCAGTGATTCTGACCACTGGATAATTACTTTTAAGAAATAATTGCTGGTAGAGAAAATTAACTTGTATTAGGGGAAAGTTATTTTAGGAATTTAAATTCATATCCACAGTATTCAATTTATCTACAAAAAGAAAAAAAAATGGTTATTTTACTTCAGTGGTTTTACATTTTATAAAATTGAAGGGGGCTAGCAATTATCCAGCACCTTTATCCAACTCTTAGTCCTTTGCAATTCCAGACCATTTAATCTTAAATTATTTGCATCCAATGGGCAAACCTCATCTTTCTAATTGAAAAAAAAAAATCTTGCATTCCAGTTAAAACTGGGAGAGATTGAAGTACATTGCAAATAAGATTAGAATGTCATAATAATCAGACTTTTTTTTTCCACTTGAGAATAGGGAACTTTCTCAGTTCCATTTATAGGCCACATCAGACTGTGTATGAGACATTCACTTATTTTTTTTCCGTGGACCAATTTGAATATTAAGAAGACTAGATTAAAAGTCAAGATTGATATGGAGTGGTAGAAATTTCAGCTGAACCACATATTTTTCCAATTTTCAAAAAACAAGAACTGGGAATATACAC
>NW_016822275.1:267555-287851 GCF_001698545.2 Rhinopithecus bieti | reverse complement strand
AAAAAAAAAAAAAAAAAAAAAAAAAAAAAAGAGTGGATAGGCTTAAATGTTATGACATTATGATTTAGAAAGTACTCAAGATTCTTATATCTGGGAAAATGGCAAAATGCCATTTGTAAGGTAATGTGGGGCTGCTCTTACATTTCATTTTTCTTAATTCTCAGTGTTTAGTGATATCTATCAATGGCTCTGCCTGTTTTTGTAGCTGTTAAACCATTCTTCTGTCTTAAATGCTACACAACTAGCACAAAAGAACTCTTTAGTATGCATGATAACAGAGCATGACCTTTAATTTATCAGAGTAGGTTCTGTATTTTGTTATCTGCTTGTCCCTGCTGCTTTTCATTTCTTGCTGCTGGTTTTTGATATGATACTCCAGTCCCTTTGCAGTGGGAAACAAAACAGCATTTAAAGGTGTAGGGAAGAAAATTTAAATCACTGTTCAATCCACACAGGCAATGAGATCCAAAATTCACAAGGGTATCTTTATTTCAAACTAATCTGATGAAACAATATCCAAACCAAAAATTTTGAATGTAAGTATCTAGTGGGAACAAGTGCTTCTACAAACCTTTGTATAAAGAAACACTAGATATCTTAATGTAAATCCACATAAGAGAGGGATGTAAAGGGAGACATTACTTAAGCTAGTTAGACATGCACTAAGCTTCTAATTTCTTCCCCAAAGCACCATTGAACTCTGTAGTAGACAGCCTGCGGCCTTCTACGCCCAACATCACAGCAGTCTCACGTGAAGATATTGTTTAACTGGATATAAAAGCCTGCTGTTTCACATAAGGAGCTGGGATGTCATCTGAAGCATTAGTCGCGAACAGCGCATCACCCTACTTGAGCTGTGCGTGCTCTCTCTAGCTGTGAGAATGACTGACAGAACTCTTGAGTTGCACCACCCCCTCTTCCTGTAGCATTACATTAATATATTGCATTTAATTTAGAGAAAATGAGTGTGTGTATATGTGTTTAAGGAAGCAGTGGGAACAAAGTTGAAATGTGCATAAATGTAGTATCAATAATATAAAATTGAAGTTTGAAAAAAGATCACCATTAATTTCTCCATCCTAACACAAATATTTCACTTTTACACATTGCCTTCAAATTCTTGCCGATTTTCAGTGCATTTTACTTAGTAGTTTTATCAGAGTTTTTTCTTTTTTTTCATGTCTCATGACATAAATATTTTACCATTATTGGTCATACTTGTAATTATATTTTGAGACTAAATATGTTTTATTGGAGAGTCTATTTATTTAAAAATAGATGTGGGGTGAATAGCATTATGAAGTTTAAGATAATGATCAATTGTCAACCTTCTGAGGATTAATATTCACATTATGACAAATTTTTACCTCATTATTTCAATGAAATTTTGATTGTGATCTACGTGCAATCGTTTGTGTTCCATCACACCTTCTTTGCTCTAATCCATTGTTCTCTCTGAACTTCTATGGGAACTAAAACATTTCACGTGGTGGTTAATTGCATACTTATGGCTCGTTATCTATTATCTTGAACTTTTACTTAAATCTTTTATTTTTTAACTTTCCTCATTTGGCCCCTTGACTCCTTAGACAAAGTGTAAGCTCTCCGACAACAGAATCCATGTGAGGTATTGATGAATGCCTTTCAGAGCACAATAATTTCAGAGTACATGGTCAATGCTTATGTATTGACTTTACTGAGTCCGATTGCTTTTCTAACATCTAGCCAAGCTATACTAAAGAAACCGGGGTTTAATTATTGGCACTAGAGAAGAATGAAGGTGAAGTATTTTTGGAACATGAGATATATGTAGGAACCGCAGATGTAAATATACACCTTGAGTTATTGACAGGTGGCGTGAAAGCACTGGGTTTCTGGAGATGTGTAAAAGGAAATGCAGAGATAAGAAATAGGCAAGAAGGAAAAGAGGAAATGTGATGTCCAAGTAAAATTTACTGTAACATTTTGCAATATTCTTTTTGTCTTACAAGTCAATGAAGTACAGTAGTCTTTGGTGTCACAACTAGGATCCTCTCTCCATTTCCAACGTGTTTCTGGAGAGGTTCAACATCCAAAAAGCACTGAAGTTGGTGGATTATTATGCTTGTGGCTTTTCTTATAGGTTAGGGGTAAAGACAAGGAATGTCTGGAATATTTTATGTCTCCAATGGCTATACATACAGGGCATCATTATAAAAGGAAACAAAAACCAAAATACTGCTTCTCACTGGGATCTCCACTGTTATAGGTCTTTGATCACTTTACTTACCTCTGTTTCACTGTCTTAATCTATAAAATGGAGATGATAAAATTATCCTCCTGATAAATCCTTGAGAATTTGGGGAAGATTACTGATTTCATGTGTCCATAAGGGCAATCTCACCCCAGACTCTAGAAGACAGAAACTTTGTAGACAAGCCTTAATGACATCTTCCATTATACAAAAGAGGGTTGTAAGGATTAAAGAGAAGATGTTGTTCCTTATGACTCAGGGTATAAAGAGATATTACTTTATAACTATTCCATGAAACAGCTTTCAAGTCAGCTATTATCTGGGTTCAAATGGTTCCTCTTTCTATGATGTATGATGCAGCATTAGTTTTATGTCATCTCTTTGAGCCTCAGTTTTTCCATCAGTAAAATAAGAGGTACTTATGGTCTGGGATCAATACCAGGATCAAATAAGATAATTATTAACATTACCAAGTATTTAACTTTTTTATTTCTTCAAATTTATTCAGCTTGGGATTTCCCTTAAATTGTTTTGTTTTTTGTTCCTATTTTGATTAATTTCTGTACTTTATTTTTAATCGAAGTATAATTGGATATAGTGAAATAATGAGTCATAAGCAATGGAGTTTAGATGAGTTTTGAAAATTGCAAACAGCCTTATAAACCAAACCCTGTCCAAGAAATAGAACATCTTTTCCTTTATCTTATGAAAATTCATTGTGCCTCACCCAAATAATTCCCACTCACCAGATGTAATCACTGTTTTTTGGCTTTATTTCACCATGGATTAATTTGTTTTACTTTAGAAATACACATAACTTGAGTCAAACAGAAATGTCCCCTTTTGTATTTGGCAATTTTTGCTGGACAATTATATAATTTAGGCTTGTTCGTACTGTTACGTGTATGCAAGTGGTTCAGGGCATTTTATTCTGATGAATATTGAAGTGGTGTGACACAATTTATTGATGTAGTCTCTTGTTTATGGACATTTTCGCAAATTTATGGGCTACTATGAATAAAAACTGCTGTTGAACATTCTTGTAAAAAAAAAAAAAAAAGATAACCTATATAAGCAAGTAACACAATGCATAAAACATAAAGCTCCTCAATACATTATTTTCCTATTTTCTGGTGGTCCTTTGTTTTCTTTAGTTTCTTTATCTACAGACCACTTTCATACTGAAAAACTGGATTTCCCAGCATGCATGAAACTTAATCATAACCTTACTGGCTGGTCTGGTCCTGTTGTCTGACAAAAACCATCCTTAGATTCTGGTAGTGTGTGTTCATCATTCAGTGAGGTCTTAAAAGTCCAGAAGACAATCCAAGCCCCTCACTGCTCCTTATCAGCCACGAATCAGGCAAACTCTAGAAGCCCTCTGCCCTCATGTTACAAAGACTAGAAGATCCATAACTTCTACTACCTGATTTTATAAGCTTCAACTTTGTATCATTTTTGCCTTGGTTAAATGAAAGTTGCTCTCTTTACAAGACATTGATGTATTTATTGATGAACTTTGGAAGTGAATGCTCCTTGGAGGGTTAACATTTCAATTTAGTAAAAGATTCAATGTACTAAAATATTAATACGATGTGAAGAGAAACCAGAGTATCAACATTTCAATTTATTTGAAAGAATTCACCAGTAAAATTAATCTAGAAAATATAGTCTTGGAGATGATACATATTTTGAAGGTTCATCAAGTCCAAGACTGTGTTTCTTATACACAGTCGTTAGAGAATTGAAGCCCTTGCAGAAATTTCCCCCTGACCAAATCAAAGATTGGCATGATCAGGTCTCTACACAATTAGGAAAAAAAAAAAAAAAGATCCCACGTGGTATTAATTTTTCTCCTAATGTGTATGCACCACAGTAGAGCTCACCTCAGACTATAAATCATTGACTTGTAGTTACGCGTAAAAACAAGATTTAAAAGATTTGTGCTATTGTGTACTACAATGGCAAATTCAAAATTGATGAAAGATAAGCAGAATTACTGATTCATTTTTTATATATAATGAGTCAGTAACTATATATATTATTTACAGAGAGACACATATTTTATCTCTATTTAGTTTAGTGTCTAGTAAACTGAATAAACTAAATAGACACACACACATATATAATTAGTGGACACTAAATGGTCAAGAAGAAAAAAGGAAATTTGATGTCCAAGCAAAATTTACTATAATATTTTGCAAAATTCTATTCCTCTCACAACCCAATAGTGTTTGTGAATATATATATATATATATGTGGATACTAGCAATCTTACTGCCTTATGAATCTTGAACAAGAAATACCACTATATCATCATGCAAAAAATTACCTCAAGTGATACTTTTTGCATAACTGTTTGGGTTCAGTTTTCATTTAGAAATTACTTATCAAGGAATTACCATGGGCTCACTATTGTGTTATTGATAAGGCATACAGCATTGAACAAGATAGACATGGCTCCTGCTCACAAGGAATCTAGAATCTAGAATCAATTACATGAACTTATTTGATCATGATTATAGATATTGCTAGCAAGTATTGTAAGAATGCATAGTGGAAGAATTCATTAATTAGAATAATTTGGTGGAGCAGTAGGAGACACAGGGAATGCTTCCTTGAGAAATCTATAAGCTGATAGTTAAAAAAGAAAAAAATTTAGCCAGCCTCAGATGTGTGTGTGTGTGTGTGTGTGTGTGTGTATATGTGTGTATGTGTGTGTGTGTGTTGAGGTGGGCAGAGATGTTGAGTACACAGGGATGTAAGAAATTTGCAATGCAAAGGAGAATGTCGGGTTTGAAGTGGATTGGCTTCGCTAAAGGAATTGAAAAAATTACAAAGTGACTAATTTAAAGAGTCAGAGATAAGTGGTTCGAGATGAAACTGGAATAGACTGGAGCCAATTAGATATTTGTATTTGTTATGTACACATTTTAATGACATAGGAAATCAAGTAATATATAAGATAAATGTTTTATTAGAGTAGCTATATTTTTCAAAAGTTTGTTTCTCAAAAGGTGCCAATGATGTTCAAAATCTATTTATTTGGAACATTGTCAGCTAAGTTAGGCATTATGGTATCTGTATGGTCTATATGACAACAATACACATTGCATTTAGTTGAAAATTACGTGATTATGCTGCACTTAAAATCAGAGTATGTTTACAAAACTATTACTTTGCCTTCTGGGCCTAGATATATCCAAATGTCATGTTCTCATTTAAAAATCATTCTATACACAGGTTACTAATCTTCTCTTGAGGTATAGATGACTTTCAGAATTCTTTTGTGTTTCCCTTCCCAATGTTAAAAACTCAAGAAATAAGAAGCCTTCCAAAGAAGCAAGTATCTTTTGTTCTTGTTATTTTATTTTCATATTATTTTGCACAAATGTTTGGTTCATAACATTGTTTTTCTTTATTTTTTCCCCTAAGATAGTAATATGTCATATCAAACACTGACACTTTTATTTCTGAGGAGAAATTACACAACACGGGTGAAGATCTAAAATGAAAGGAGAAAAACTATACATCAGTGATGTTCATATACCTTGTCTCTACTGACCAATAGTTATAAAAATATGATTAAAATTTTATTTATCTTTGTTCTCTGAGTCACACCATGAAATTTAACTCCAAGTCAAGGATTTGAGTTTTATTGCTTTGTGCTGCTTACCTTGATTATTTGAAATTACTCTCATTTCCTGAAAGTCTGCTTGTTCATATAGAATAAATGGACTAAAATGTGACCAAATATTGTTACATGGTGTTTTTGTCCTTTTGGGCAATTATAATAAAATATTATTAACTGAGTGGCTTAAAAACAATAAAAGTTTGTTTCTTTCGATTGGGAAGGCTAGCAAGTACAAGATTCCATTTCTAGTGACGGCTTGCTTCATTGTTCACAGGTGACCATCTTTTCATTGTATCCTCATATCACAGAATGAGGGAAGGGAGTTTTCTGGAGCCTCATTTATAAGGGCACTAATCCTATTCATGAGAGCTCTGTCCTCGTGACCAAATCAGCTCCCAAAGGCTTCACCTCCTGATACTATCATATTTGGAATTAGTTTTCGATAGATCAATTTTGGAAGATACAAATATTTGGTCTAGACAGATAGGCAAATAAAATTATCTGGGATTTAATCAAATGAGGGTTCACATTCCAATTAAGCCATCAGATTTTCCTTTGAATTCTTCACCCCAGGAAACTTGTTTGAAGTATTAATGACATTTAGTACCTTACAAAGTGGTCACTCCAATTAGAGATTGTACCTTGTTGCAATGGCATTACTATAGGGATTGGGGGGAAGGGAGTCTTTCCTCCTGTCAAAACTAGTTAATTCTTTCTTAAATTGAAAAGAAAATAAAACCAAATTTTACATGCAGTTTCATTGCTTAAAAATTACTTCGGCAGAGGCATGTATGTTGTCACTGACGTTTTCAGTGGAGGTAGCAACAGATCAAACCATACAAAATTAACTGGAGGAAAAGGAAAGAAATCAAAGGAAAATCCTCTCCTGCTTTTATCATGGGAAAAGTGTGAGACTAAATTGTTATCTTTTAACTATTCAATGAGAAGCTCTGCTTTTATAAATCAAGCCTATTTGCCCAGCATATTGCTATAGTAGAGTTTTATGCTTTTAGAAAAGGTGAAATTCCTTTTGGACCCTTTTTATAACACAGAATGTATAGATCTTTGAAAAGTGGGTCATTATTGCTTTATCCTTACCTCTGTTTTAGAATACTTGAAGGTAAAATGTCTTCTTCAAAAGATTCAACTTTGTTTTGATTTGAATTTTCAGGGACATTCCACTTGTTTTTCATCTCACCTATCAGCTGAAGCCCACTTACATTGACCATTCACAAACTCTCTATGTAATGCTTCTACATCTCAGCATATTTGATAGTAGATTCTGAAGCTTTCCAAAGAAAAGAAAAGGTCATTGGAAATTATTTTTGCCTTTGACCTTTCCTCATCAAATGGTTTATATCCTTTATATTGCATGTAAGCTCTAGATGTATATTGAACTGTGGACAGTATTAGATATAATCAACAAAATCATGCAAAGCTACTGAATGGTATTTTACAAGTAAATACCATGAATTTGTAAAGAAATACATCTTGAGAAATTATTTAAAATAATATACTTCCATTACCACTTTTAGTATGCAACATTTTATGAAAATCATGAGGTAAAGGAAAATATAGGCCTAGTCCTGGAGAATCTAAACATTCTGAACTATTTTATACCTAATAGTGGAAGGATTTGGGGAGTCATCTATTAAAAAGACATTGTCACTGTACTTTATTTAGATGTGTCTTCATTTGGTAAACAATGTTTCCATTTTCATACTGCTATGAAGAAATACCAGAGACTGGGTGATTTATAAAGAAAAAGAGGTTTGATGGATTCACAGTTACACATGGCCAAGGAGGCCTCACATTCATGTCAGAAAGACAATGGAGGAGAAAAGGCACATCTTACATGGTGGCAGGCAAGAAAGCATCTGCAGGGGAACTGCTTTTATAAAACCATCAGGTCTCAAGAGACTTATTCACTATCATGAGAACAACATGAGAAAAACCTGGCCCCATGATTCAATTACCTCCCACTGAGTGTCTCCCGTGACACATGGGCATTATGGGATCTAGAATTCAAGATGAGATTTGGGTAGGGACACAGCCAAACCATATAATTCCCCCCACCCAGCCCCTCCCAAATCTCATGCCCTCACATTTTAAAATCAATTATGCCTTCCCAGCAGTTCCCCAAAGTTTTAACTCATTTCAGCATTAACTCAAAAATCCACAGTCCAAAGTCTCATCTGCGACAAGGCAAGTTCTTTCTGCCTATGAGCCTATAAAATGAAAAGCAAGTTGGTTACTTCCTAGATTCTGTGGGGGTACAGGCATTGGGTAAATATACCTGTTCCAAATGGGAGAACTTGGCCAAAATGAAGGGTCTGCAGGCCCCATGCAAATCTGAAATCCAGTGAGGCAGACAAATCTTAAAGTTCCAAAATGATCTCCTTTGACTCCATGTTTTACATTCAAGTCAAGCTGATGCAATAGGTAGGTTCCCATGGTCTTGGGCTGCTCTGTCTCTGTGGCTTTGCAGGGTACAGCCCCCCTCCTGGCTGTTTTCATGGGCTGATGTTAAGTGTCTGTGGCTTTACCAGGTGCATGGTGCAAACTGTCAGTGGATTTATCATTCTGGGATCTGGAGGACAGTGGTCCTCTTCTCACAGATCCACTAGGTAGTGCCCCAGTGGAGACTCTGTGTGGGGGCTCCCACCCACATTTTCTTTCTGCACTGCCCTAGCAGAAGTTCTCTATGAGGGCTCTCTCCCTGCAGCACACTTCTGCCTGGACATTCGGGTGTTTTCACACATCCTCTGAAATCTAAGTAGAGGTTTCCAAACCTCAATACTTGACTTCTGTGCACCCACAGGCTCAACATTACACATAAGCCACCAAGGCTTGGGGCTTGCACCCTCTGAAGCAACGACCTGAGCTGTACATTGGCCCTTTTAGCCACCACTAGGATGCAAGACACTGAGTCCTGAGAACAAACAGCAAGGCCCTGGGCTCAGCCCACAAAAACATTTTTTCCTCCTAGGCCTCCAGACTTGTGATGGGAAGTGCTGTTGTAAAGATCTCTGACATGCTGTGGAGACATTTTGCTCATTGTCTTGGCAATTAACCTTTGGGTCCTCATTACCTATGCAAATATCTTTAGCTGGCTTGAGTTTCTCCTCAGACAAGGGTTTTTTTTTTCTATTGCATCATCAGGCTGAAAATTTTCTGAACTTTTATGCTCTGCTTCCATTTTAAACTTAAGTTCCAATTCCAAACCATATCTTTATAAATGAGTAAAACTAAATGCTTTTAGAGCACACAAGTCAAATATTGAACACTTTGCTGCTTAGAAGTTTCTTTCACCAGATACTCTAAATCATCTCTCTCAAGTTCAAAGTTCCACAGATATCTAGAGCAGGGACAAAATGCTGGCAGTCTCTTTGCTAAAACGTAGCAATAGTTTCCTTTGCTCCAGATCCCAATAAGTTCCTCATCTCCATCTGAGACCACCTCAGGCTAGACTTTTTGGTCAAAATCATTCAACAAGTCTCTAGGAAGCTCCAAATTATCCCACATGTTCCTGTCTTCGTCTGAGCCCTCCAAAGTGTTACATTCTCTGCCTGTTACCCAGTTCCAAATTCATTCCCACATTTTCGGGTATCTTAATAGCAGTACTCCACTATACCAGTACTAATTTACTGTATTAGTCTATTTTCATACTGCTGTGAAGAAATACCCAAGACTGGGTAATTTATAGAGAAAAGCAGGTTCAATGGACTCACAATGCCACATGGCTGGGAGGCCTCACAATTGTGGCGGAAGGTAAAGGAGGAGCAAAGGCGTGTCTTACATGGTGGCAGGCAAGAGAACATCTGCAGGGGAGCTGCCTTTTATAAAACCATCAGGTCTCATGAGACTTATTTACTCTCATGAGAACAGCATTGGAAAAACCCACCCCCATAATTCAATTATGTCCCACTGGGTCCCTCCTGCCACATGTAGGGATTATGGGAGCAACAATCCAAGATGAGATTTGGGTGGAGACACAGCCAAACCATGTCACAATGTATCTACATGTAATTTTGCCACAGAAAAGTCATTAGTTTTTTATTCTAGTAGGAGAACAAAGAATTTAGAGAATAAAGTAGGCCTATATTGAATTGAATAAGCACCATCTGATTTTCCATTCATTATCCATACAAGAATAAAGTCTGTCCTGTAATTAAAAAGTTCTTCAGTTTAAAACAGTGCTCACTGAATTAGCAGGCATCTGATATTCTGGGATAGTAGGAAGATATGATCCGCTTGTGTGGCTACCTTTCTTATATATTATCACATATTTTCATACTTGTGTCTACCGCCTACTGTATTTTCTACATTGTTTTATTGTTGTTGTTAGGTGATCTCTGTTAATCATTGTGAATTCAGTGTTTATGTTCTTGCTTTAGCTGAGTCTCAGCAAGGATCTTCAAAAGCTTCTGTTGACTTACATCGTACTGTCATACTGTATCAATCACACAATTATTCTATTAATACTAGTCAAATGTCTGAGGACAAATTGTATGTATGTATGTGTGAATGTATTTGTGTGTTTATGTGATATTTTTTAAAGTCATTAAAATAATCTATAAAACTTTGGTTTTTCTCCACCTGTCTTATTTAGAACTTTTTTCCCCAACCTTTCCTTACTAATAATAACTATGTTTACCAATTTTGTGACATGGAGAATTTATTGTTAAACAAATGATGAACTGATTGTAGAGATGTTCAAATCAGTGACAATTCATTGAAAAATAAAATTATAAGTGAAGGATATGGTGTTTCCTTTGAAAAGTGCAAAGAGAGGCTTAGCTACAAATGGTTTATTCTCTGGACACTAGTATTTACTTTCTTTTTCTTTTTAATGTTGTTGGGTTGTAAGAATGTTTTAATAATACAACAGAAGCCACCAGAACTAAAAACGATATTTTCTTGACTACTTCATTCTACAGATATTTCATAGGAGTGTATGTGATAGGTATTGTGCAAGTAAGCACTGAAGAAATAATAAATACTGCACATAGTAGCATAGTACTTGACCTCATGGAGGAATATTCAGAGATTGAAGGCAAACTATCAAGTTTGCCATTATACACTCAATGCTTCTTTCTAAAGGGCATGTTTCAGGAGCTACAAAACACATAGTCAAGTGTCCTAATCTAACCTGATGACACCAGGGAATACCTTCTGGGGAAAAATGTTCCTGCCAAGAAGATTCCATTAATTAGTAATGGTTAGCTAATGAAAAATGGAGATGAGGTAGGAGCAAGGGAAAGTATTTCCCATAAAGGAAGCTACATGTGCAAAGGCCCAGAGAGAAGAAAGAAAAACTTTGGAAGAATTGAAAGAAGTCTCATAAGGATAAAAAGAGCAGAGTGAGGCAGTGATGGCTGTGAGAGGGGACAGAGAGGTAGGAAGGAACCAGATCGTGGAAGTACTTATAAACTTCACTAAGGGTCTGAGATTTTATCCTAAGAGAAATGCGAAGGGTTATACTAGACAAGTGGCATGATTAGATATTGACTGAGATGTGGAAAATGGGTGTGATTAATTGCAGAGAAGATGCAGAGAGGTCTGTCAATAGACTGTAGTAGTACTTGGGCAAGAGGAATTTGCAACCTAGATTTGGATGGTGTCTGAGAGAATGTGGGTCATTCCTGATGATTGGAAGACTTTAGCATGAAAAACATGAGGAACCACCTAATCATAATGTTGTCAGAAGTGTTATACTAGTGTGAGCTGGGATGAGTATTGAGTGACAAAGAAGACTATAGAGCAAAGGGTATGTATTTTTGAAAAATATTTTGTGATTGCTTTTCAAATTACACATGTCAAACATGCTTATTATATAAAATCACATATAAGCCAAAAACACGTAATTGATCAATAATCACACTGTCCTGAAGTAACTAGTATTATATATTTTTAAAAATGTCCAAATATGCATATATGCAAACATACGAAAGAGAACATAAATTATGTACACTTTTAAAAATGGAAGACAGGGTTGGAATTTTGTACCATTCGTGTCCTTTTTAAAAAATTATTAGTTTAACAAAACTATATTCCCACATTATAAAATATTATTTTACATATTTTATACGTGTAATATAAATATAAAATACATATTAATGTTTTCATTAAACTTTCTATTTGCCTTGACTTTGATATTTGCATTTTAAATTAAATATTAATATGTGAAATACATTCAGTCATATAGACATTCAGATGACAAACTGATGAGGTCTAAAAGATAGTTCTTTTCTGTTTCTCCAAAAGCGTGTAATCAGTATTATGCTGGGTTTATTGTGGTAAGTATAATGTATTATAAGAGTAGCAAAAGAAAGCACTTATAAATTATTCTAAATCAGAGAAATAAAATGTAAATTTATTTGTTTATCTTCTCTAACAAAATGCTCCAGTCTTTTTATGTAGGTAGTACTACTGTTCAACATTTCTTTCACCTCTGAGTCCTCATCTGAGCTAATGCCAAAATGTCTTAGCTCAGATTTCCATGTTAGTTAATTCTAATGGAATAGAAAATCTCTTCTTGCATTATACAGAATTCAGCACCGAGATGGCATCTCAGATTCTTCCTAAGTGCTTTACAGATGGAGAAAACACTCATCTATTTGCAAGCAATATTCAAGGTCAATTTAAACAGTGTTTCTAGCAGATCATTTTTTATGCAAAGAAGCAGGGCTTCTCACTTAGGTTAGATCTATGAATAGGGGCCACTGTTTGTGGCTTGTATTTGTTCCTTAAGCCGTCATGCTTTTAAAGAATAACAATAAAAAACAGTTATTTAACTATATAAAAACATATATATAATTATTTTTTCAAATGTTACTTGCTTCAACATGTTAAGCTTTAAATGAAACTCAAGGACACTCAAATAAAATCACTTTTGTCAAAGCCTTTTCCTGTAATAACATATCTGGATGATGTAAGATGTATTCTCTTGTGATGTCCAAGTGATTGATAAATCAATTTGTATGAAATACACAAGAACTATTTGGACTTTGTTGTTTTTTTAAATGAGGTGAATAAGAATTTCTATTTTCTGACTAGGAAATAAAGTATGCTAGGCCTATTTTAGATGCTTCAGTGTGCCAAAGATGGTATTAAGTTTGGTGATCATAAATTATTAATCTGGAATAAGAGGTTGAATGTATTTTGAAAACTTAAACCTGTTTCACCTGAACATGTTTAACTAGTTAATAAGAAACATCAAAAAGACAAAACCCTGAGGTCAATGGTCATTTTTTGTAAAGCTATTATATGCTGTTTAAATTGGTTGTTCGGGTCTGTCTATAACATAAGTTTAATAACCTAGCTCAAATGCAGATTTCTAATTTTCAATTAACATAGGAATAATTTTGTTTGCTAAAATAAAATAAATGAATGAATGACAAGTCTGAAACATGAAATGTTCTAGGTAGAACTTTTTAAAATTCCAAATTTCAAAAAATCATGTGGCAACTGTATAGCTCAAGCTTTAAGTATTAACTTTTAACCTTTGACCTTACAGATTTTAACCAATGAAATGTCTCTTTAAACTTTAAAGGAAACAATGATAACGAGCGCCTGGCGATTGCTAGACAGCGAATTCCATATCGACTTGGTCGAGTAGTTGATGAATGGCTACTCGACAAAGGTAAAAAACATTGATTAAAACTTCAAATAAAAAAATAATTTGAACATAACCAAGTAGTACTTCATTGTAACACTAATAAACATAAAAAATAAATTTTCCGTAAAACTAAATTAAAAACAACTTTAAAACAGTAAAATGTAGATAGTAATATTTGCATACCTTGTATAATAATTTCTATACATTTTTAGACGTACCAGCTGTTTAATAATCTTACCCAGTTAACTTAAGGTTAAAGGGACTGTTAAATATAATCCACTAACTCAATCTATGAGGGTACTCACAGCAAGCATTAACCCAAAATGATAAATCATTCATAGATTATATTACATGTTCCAGCCTCTAAATTATTAACTAAAATATATGTAGTTCTGATATCTTTATTATGGTCCTGAAAAAAAAAAAAAAACTCTTTGTTTAAACTCTAGGAATCTTAAATAGCGGGCAATATGAATTGCCGGTCATAATGAAGTCCCTTTAACGTTTACAACCTTCTAAGAGGATTTGGGAACAAGACCTAATTAAAACTGAACTTAAAGTTGTGTGCATGCTTTTATGAGCAGAGAGCAATCTGCTAAAACTGGATACTCAATTTGATGATAATGGGATTGTTGTTAAGGATTGCTGTTTGATGGAAATGTGCCATCATTTCTCCATCGGTTTGTGTATCATTCCTGAAGCCGCTTTTTACATCTGAAGCTATTTTTTTTTTTCATTTTGTTTTGTTTTGATAGATGTGCTGAAAGCCAATCAGAAAAATATTTTTGGAATTTTTTTGTCTCTGACATGCTCAGTGTAAACCATGCATTTCTTTTCAGTGTGATTGCCGGAAAAATAGAATAATTCAAATAACAATGAATGATTGCCTTCAAAAAATAAACAGCACTAAAGAATAACATATAGATATATGTGGACATTATGTGAATTATGGAATTTTTACCATAAAATTTAAATTAGATTTTAGCTGCTATGTATTAGTTTCTGTCAGTGGTAATTTCAGAATGACAAATACTTGAAATGTTATCTTACATTTTTAAAATTTAACAATTTAGACTTAAGGCACCAACAATATAAGATCTTGATGTAAAAGGAGAAAGGGATCCACTAAAAACTGATTTGTAATAAATATCTTTGATTGGTCTTTTAGCAAAAGCACTACATTTATAATAAGTTGAGAATTTACAAGTATTTGCCAATAATTATGCATTTCATGGACACCTCATTTATAAGCAATGAATTATGAGTCAAATGCCTCTCTTATAGTTTATTGCTCTCATTATTCACCCCATGAAAGATCTGTTTTATCATCCTTTGTAGATATAGAGTTCACAATCAACATTTTTGCATGTATGTAATATTATTTTTACAGGGCGTCAGCTCACAATCTTCAATAGCCAAGCAACCATAATAATTGGCGGGAAAGAGCAGGGCCAGCCCTTCCAGGGCCAGCTCTCTGGGCTTTACTACAATGGCTTGAAAGTTCTGAATATGGCAGCCGAAAACGATGCCAACATCGCCATAGTGGGAAATGTGAGACTGGTTGGTGAAGTGCCTTCCTCTATGACAACTGAGTCGACAGCCACTGCCATGCAATCAGAGATGTCCACATCAATTATGGAGACTACCACGACCCTAGCTACTAGCACAGCCAGAAGAGGAAAGCCCCCGACGAAAGAACCCATTAGCCAGGTGAGCCTGTGGATTTTATTCCTTTATTTTCATCCTATATTATTTATGATAGTGG
This sequence comes from Rhinopithecus bieti, assembly GCF_001698545.2. NCBI lineage: Eukaryota > Metazoa > Chordata > Mammalia > Primates > Cercopithecidae > Rhinopithecus > Rhinopithecus bieti. Next base: position 272,598 of record NW_016822275.1, on the reverse strand, counting down.
GCTTTTCTGCATGTGTGTTTTTTTCTAAAATGGAACATTTTTCTGATCTCAGGCACTACAGCTTCCTTTGAGACTAGCTTAACATAATGCATTCCCTTTGAATATGAAATGTGTATATGTTGTTCATTAGAGTTTTGTGGACTTTTACAAAAGATTTTGTTGGTTGTAGTCAAAAGATAGTTTTGATTCCATAAGCCCCTCCCCTCTACGGCCAGCTGAGTGGATGTCTGCGATTACATAGAGTTTCACCTTTTTAGTTAAATGAACAAGTTAACGAATTATTTTAAAAGCCTTGTCTGTTAAGCTTAAGCACATTCAAAATAAACATCAAAGCAAGTGTAATCTTAAAAATGAGATATTGCAATAGTACAATACTTCTAATGTATTGAAGTTTAAAATTTGAATTGATAGCCATTGTGGCTTTTTGGTGACACGGATGGTCTACTCTCACTAATTTATCTAAAAAAAAAAAAAAAAAAAAAAAAAAAAAAAATTTCTATTGGTTTATCTAAGCACGCAAACCCAAAATATGGGATAAGATATTTTGTATATGTGATTATTTGCCCTCACATAGAATTAACTTTATTTAGCTTATTTCAATCTTGTGCCTAAAAGTTTTGAAGAATATAATTTTTAAATGTGGCATTTGCACAACTTTGAAGTATGTTAATTCAATCAAGACGTAATTATTGATTGCCTTCTACATTTCAGGCACTGACTTGGATATTGTTGTTCCATTAGTGAAGAACACAGGAAAAAAATACCCTTATTTGAAGTGCTGTTAGATGCTGTTCAAATGCCATTAGATTCCTGTTGGTATTTATAGCCTTTGTACATATCCAGTTGTTAATTCTTTCAGAATTGTGTATTATCCTTGGTCCAAAATTAATTGTTACATTTTGTTCTGTTTTACTGATAGTGAGTATATTCAGTAGGTGCCATTTAAAGCTTTTCCAAATACACGATCCCTACTTTTCCAGAAAAGTGCATTCTGAAGAAGCAAGAGTGATAATTATATTTAAATTTGCTTTTACTTCTTACATTTGAAACAGACCTGCATCCAATTTGGAAGGAAAATAATAGAAGGCAAATTCTGTTTGTATCAGCACCCTAAATATGAATTAACATATGTTTCCCAGAAAATGAAGAAAACAGACTCTGATTTTTACTTTGAATGGAAAAGGGTGAGAGGAACAGAATACAGGAAGAGAAAAGGTCCTAGAAGAGGGATGGGCAAAAAATACAAATTCAATGTAGCGTTGGATATATTGCACCTGCATGTGCACTTATTTTCATTTTTCTCTCTTTTCTTTTCCTATTTGCATTTGGCTACAAAATAAAATGGGATGTCTTATAGGATGTTCACAAATATGTATTTATTGATCACTCTGTACATGTCCCAGATACTTTTCTAGGCATGAAGATATATTGGTAACAGCAAACAAAAATCCCTGCCCTCAAGGAATATACATTTTAGTAGGAATATTTGCCTGCAGTGTGATCCTTTTGTTGATTTTCTCTCTTGTTAGGATTTATAAGGTTGCCGATAACATCATAGCACTTAGTTCCCTGGATAAAGACTTGTGACTTTAGAAAGATTTATGCTTGCCCAATAGCTCCATTTAACATTCTTTGCTAATATTTCATTAATGATTTGTTATTGTTGTAGATTTATGGTTCACTTACTGATAAGCAAGTTATTAAAGTAAATCTGATACAGGAAAAATGAAACTCAAATAAATTGATAGACTTTGCTTTATCTAAAATAATTCACAAGAGGACATTCAGAGTTAGGAATGCTTTTATGAATATAATTTGAAATAATCAGTTATTTTTCTTAGTAGTCTTGTTTTATCATTAATGAAATTACAGTTGCCAGATCTCCTATATAAACCAGATGTGTCCCAAAAGAAGAAAAAAAATTATCAGCATTAGTTTTATGTGTTTTGTCAATTAGTAACATATATTAAGAAATATTATTTTTAAGTACAAAATAGCTGTTTCACTTGAAAGCTAAATACCTAGAAATGCAGAAATAAAGATTTATGCATTTTATCATATTAATTGATGCAAAAGGTAAACAGTTAACTGCTCATTAATTGCCAATGAAAAGAGCCTCTTTTATTATAAGCTATTACATGTTTGAAGACAGCAGCAGTTTATAGATGTAAATGATCTAATTAATTAGTGAATACTTGGTTCATTTGAGGAGATATTGACTTAAATAAGAGATTATTAGGTTCATTTAAAAATAGATATTCAAAATTGTTAGCTTTGTAATAAACCAATGACAGTAATTAAAGAATTTGAATTGATATGTTACAAGTATTCAATTGTAGCAATGGCATTTTAAAGTTGGGCTAATAGTTTTTAAAATTTCTTAAGTCATGATATATATATATGAATACAGGTAACAACACATGTATGTATGGGAAAAACATTAAGGAAGAAAGCAATTTATTTATATTTGAGTAACAGAATAATTTGTTGAAAATTTTCCGTAATTCATAGTTGACTTTTCAATTGTCCTCTAAATACAGTAATATTTAAACTAGGAAATTTAAATATGAGATAAATTTCTAATGTTAATTTCAAAACTGTAACCTTTGTCCTATTTTTGCAGGTTGGATGAAGCATCTTCCTTTAAATGTTATCCATAGTGGCCATATCTGCCCGCTTTTATCAACTATCTTACAAAATTGTGTATCAGAAAGGGTCATTTCATTTTTCAAAAGCCACACTGGACTGTTTTCTCAATCAAAGTGCATTTTTCTCAGTGATAACACTGAGCCACTTAAGCTACAATGGCCATGTACCTTGGGGTGATTGCATGTTTTAAAACTATGGAAACAGATTTTTGGTCAGGCAGAATTAAATTGGATTCGTTTCAAATAGATGAGATGAGGTTTGTTCAGCCATCCTGCAAGGGTAGTAATAAGGGAGAAATGTATTTCAGTTTTCGCAGACTCAGAGAATATAGGAGTGTTCATCAAAACCTCCATAAAGTCAAGTAAATATCCTTTAAAAAGTAAACAAAAAAAAAAAAAAGAGAAGTTTTTTTGTTTGTTTGTTTGTTTTGTTTTGTTTTGTTTTTTTAAGACTGAGTCTCGCTCTGTCGCCCAGGCTGGATTGCAGTGGCCGTGTCCGGATCTCAGCTCACTGCAAGCTCCGCCTCCCGGCTTCACGCCATTCTCCTGCCTCAGCCTCCCGAGTAGCTGGGACTGCAGGCGCCCGCCACCTCGCCCGGCTAGTTTTTTTGTATTTTTTTTTAAGTAGAAACAGGGTTTCACCATGTTAGCCAGGATGGTCTCGATCTCCTGACCTCGTGATCCACCTGTCTTGGCCTCCCAAAGTGCTAGGATTACAGATCTGAGCCACCGCGCCTGGCCTTTTCCTTTAAATGACAATCAATTTTCAGCCCAATGTTTACTTTAGAAAGATGTGATTTATATCAAGATATAACAGGAACATTTACCAAAACTTCTGATCAAATGGTTCATTTTAATGTGAATATAACAATATTGATAGTACTTTTTATGTGGATTACATAAAATTTATAAAATTCATTTTACTTGGAATATTTAATTTTAAATGTTTCCATAAGGCCCCTCATTTTATGAAACATTCCAGAAGGCTAATCTCAGAAAGCAAATATTTGCAAAAACTACTGGTGTTATAAAGTTCTTGGAGGTTCTGAGAGCTTCTTGGCATGCGGCATGAGTATCATGCACTTTTTTTGGCTGCTAAATGTTCCCCCTCTTCTAATTAAACTTGCAGTGTCATATGAGATGAGTACATGTAAGCCAACATGAAGAGGACAACATTTCCTTCCTTTGCCTGTCCACATAGAAAGGAAAATTGAGCTGTGCTATTTCTTTTGAGATCAAGCTTGTGACATCGCTTCTGGAATGTTCTTTATAGCACATTTTATGATCTTTTTGTTCTTTCCTTCGAGAATATTTTACAAGCTACATACATACTGTAGAGAATACATACATACTATAGAGAGATTATAGTATAATGAAAGAGCATGGTGAATGAGGAGACCTGGTTTCCACTTTCAGCACAACCACCTACCTTGTCCTGTGACTTGGACAACTTGGGTCACATCATTGTACTTTGACCTTGCTGCCTCTGTAAAATAAGTACATTGAACTAGGAAATTCTTGAGTTGTACTCAGCTCTAAAATTTCTTTGATTCTAGTGATGATGCTCCTAATTAGGTCTTCTCATGGTTATTTACCAAAACCCAGATTTCACCTCTGTCTTCCATCATGTGGCCATGCAGCCCAGTTGGCCTGGATAGTACCTGTGCATGCCTGATGTTCAGTGTAATTATTAATAGTATATTTTTGACTCTCAAAAGTATCCTATTTGGTTTATAAATGATATTGTACCCTGCGTTTACAGCATATCCAAAACTTACCTTTTTAAGAAAATCATACTGCATAAGAATAATACATATTATGTCCTATTCTTTGTATTCGGAGCAAAATTTGTTTCTGGTATCCTTGCCTGGTGTTTAGAATCCATAATGTTTTTCATTTTCTTTTCATCTTGTTTCAAAAGTCTTGAGAAAAGAGAGAGGATAAAATTTTGAGAGATTCTGGTTTTCGATTGGAGGGACTACAGTTTGCAACTCTTGGGAAGAAATTAAATTATAAAGTGAGATGGAATCAGTAAATATGTGTTAAATGTATTGGAGGAGTTCCATGGTTTCAGTTAGGCATTTTTTATCAGGGTGGAGTTAGCAAACCTACTCAAGGAAAGGAACTATTGAGAATTCAAGAAATACTATTGGTAGATTGTCATTCATTTCACGTATGAGACATCCTATTAAAGTCAGTGGTATTTGATTCCCAGTTGGGTTTTCTGAAAAAGAAGTCAGTTAATGTTCATGCAAGAAAAGAATATGAATATATTGGATACTTGTGTTGCTTGCTTGGAGGCTTTAGAGGTACTCAGGAAAATGAATATTATTTGTTTGAAAATATAAGCAGAGTTCATACACATTTCCTTGAAAATATTTAGAACTAACAAAAT
>NW_016822275.1:210001-267066 GCF_001698545.2 Rhinopithecus bieti | reverse complement strand
CCTTAGTTGTAGCTTTGCGATTAAAAATAATAGCATTACTTATAATTATATATGTTCCTGATAACCACTGTGCATTTTAAAAATACTGGTGACATGAATAATTTTTTCCCTAGTCCAATCATTCTTCTGAATTTACTTAAATTAATGTACACTTTTATAGCAAATTTTAGTGCATATTTGAAAGAAAAACACTTTGATGTATATTTTAAAATATATACAAAGGCACGTTCTCCTGAACTTAATGGTGCCTGGTGAGAAGAGTGTAATGTATTGTAATTTTAAATGTGTGTAAGCAACAGTTACTCAGAATGTGTTTTTCTCCTTTCATTAGTGGCAAGAAAAGGTGCTACAGTAATGCATTTTAAAGGATTTTTTTTTTTTTTAAGTTCTGCATGGTGCATTTTCTTTGGGGTTTGGAAGTTTTACTAGATGACAAAATGCTCTATTGGTAGATGCAGCCTTGGTTTTGACACATCTTCCCACAAAGCTAGTCTGAGATAAACATATTCATCTATCCATTCATTCATTCACTCAACCAAGTTTGATGAGCACTTACTATATCTCAGGTACCTTTCTACTACCTTTCTAGTCTGTAGAAATACAGCATTGAACAAAATTAGACTTTTCTGCACCGAACTTATGTTCTAGTTGGAGAAGATGGGCAATAGACAAGAAAACAAATAGCGTGGGGTGTCAAAGGCTGCAGGAAAAAAAAAAAAAAAAAAAAAAAAAAAAAAAAAAAAAAAAAAAAAAGGAAGGACGAGGGGGATGCCTGTGTGTGGAAGGGAACCATGCAATGGAAATCTCTTTTGAATAGATGTGCATAAAGTATTTGAGATGTAGGTATCAATTACATTAAACTTTGGTATATTAATCTTCAGGCGTTTCTTCAGACCCAGCAGGATTGCACCCTGCATGGATAGTGCCACTGGCAGCATTAGCTTTCTTAGGAAACTGGAAGCCAGAGAAAAGAACAAAAGCAACACCAAGATATACTTTACCTGCTCCTAACCTTTAGAAGGACCTGACCTCTGCGGTCCTCTGGCTTCTAACAAATATTTTGCTAATTAAATCAGAAGTGTAATCACATCCTGCAGAATATATATATATATGTATATCTGAGGATAAGATGGAAACTCAAAAAGTACAGCTTGGTATTATTATTCCTTTTCAGAAAGGAGAAAATTGAGGCATAGAAAACCTAACTTACCCAAGGCTATGCTGCCCACTTTTTTTCAGGATACATTGAGGTGATCTATCTTCTGCCCTTATGTATTGCCTTTATTCAGAATCTCATCACTTCCTGCTTTCTCATAGTCTTAACCACCTCCATTGTGATCTCCACCCAGCTGTCAGATTATCCTTTTGAAAATGTAAATACAATCATATAGTTCCCTTCCTTAATGTATCTACTATATACAATTATTCTATGTGATAGACTGAAAAGTTTAGCCCTCAGAAATGGGAAGCATTTGTCCAAGGTCACACAGTAAGTGTTTGAGTCATGAGTGAAGTTTAGTTTTGTATCATGTATTACTACTTCTAATAGTATCTATTTAGGTGTTGCCTGTAAATATGGTTCCATGCTGGACACCTACCATGGTCAGATAATAAGGTGCTGCATTCTGGGAGTCTAAGGTCTGAAAGCTTGTGTGGGATGTTGGGGCACTATGCATAGTGGTCAAGGGCATTGACTCTGGAAGCCAAAATGCCCACCTAAATCCGAGCATTGTGTTTACCACATACTAGCTGTGAGTTACTTAGACCTCAGTTTCCCACCTAGTAAATTTATTGTGAGGATTATAGGAGTCGAGAGTATAAGAACCATATGAAAGTATGGCCACTTCACCAATTTTTGACTATAAAAAATGGAAATTTCATATGTTCATCCTAAAATATAAAGAAATGTTAAAAGTACCTGACACAGGTGAGCACCATGCATCTGAAAGTCATGTCTGAGAAGCATTCTTCAGGTACACACTGTAAATTAAAGCATCTTTCTTGGCTTTCAAGCCCTTGAAGAATAGCTGTGAATTCATGTTTCTACAACAGCACATCAATTGGTGTGGCATGTACCAAGCTGAATTCTCTGTCGAATAAGGCAACACCATTCCCCTAAGGGATATATGTATGGGAAGTGAGGGGCAGTGGAGGGCAGGTAATGACACAAAGGGAGCATTATCATGAGGGCCATGAGCACTACACACACTGCATTGCTGGGACAGTCCTGGACAACAAAGAGCTGTCTGAGGATTCCTGTAACTTGCTCTGTTTTATGCAACCTCCCCTCCTTCCTCACCAACTTTAAATTATTGTTGACTGAGCACTCAAGAAGTTTCTTATGTCTGTTTCCCAGTTGTTCACACACAGAAGCTAATTCATGGTGTGGTACTGAATCCTGCAAATATGATTTCCGTATCTATCCTGGATAACATATTTTGATTAAGGAGCTTAAGAATTCATTATATACTCATTTTTCAACTTAAGAATGAAAAACTTCAAGTACTTCCAGCTGTGAGTTAGACTAGATTGGGCTTATGATTCTTGATATATCTTTTGATATATTCTTTATCAACATTGGAGATACTGAATGAAGCCTTTGTACCTAATTGATACATGACAGTGATTTCAGTGGGAATTTTCTCAGGACTGGTGAAGTTGGCACTTCCTCTGAAATGTCTAGTCTCAGTTGTAGGACAAAGGAATATCTTTCTATAAAATAATTAGTTCATGTCTAACTATCAAGAATCTAACCTAGTTTAATTGTCTTTAGTTTTAATCGGCACTACAAATTATTTGTTCTATAATACTTTGTGAACTTCTGATTTTCAGTCCATACTATGGTTGTATTTGTTGATTTATTCATCTCTTACATGTAATAATCATATTCTGTGAGGGGAAGGAGGAAGCAAAAATACAAAAATCAGCTGGGTGTGGTAGCGTGCACCTGTAGTCCCAGCTACTCAGGAGGCTGAGGCAGTACAATTGCTTAACCCGGGAGAGGGAGGTTGCAGTGAGCTGAGATCATGCTACTGCCCTCCAACTTGGGTGAGAGAGTGACACTCCGTCTCAAAACAAAAAAGATAATTGTGTGTATATGAGTGTATGTGTGTGTTAACAATACTTGCTTTTCTGCTTCATGATGTATGTAAACATTAAGCTTGTTCAATAAACTAAGTCAATATTAATTTTAAATATCTATGTTAATTACTTAGATGTTTTATCATCTAAAGCCTATATTAGCTTTTTTTTTTTATCTGTTGGTATCACTGAAAAGTTATCCAGCAATAAAAAAATATATTAACACCATTAGGCTGAGACCTCAAGAGAAGGCTCAGCTAATTTATCTGCCTTTATTCAGCATTTACCAAACAACTTTCACTGTATTCTTGTTATCACTATTCTCTTTATATAAAATCTCAAGCAGACAAATAGCACTTGTGTTAACCAATGGTTGATCCAGTAAGCATTCTAAATGATAATTAACAAAACAAAACAAAATAGGCAGTATATATATGTGTGTATTTTTTTACCATGCTGTATATTGCCTGTAAATCCACAATATTTTTATTTAAAAATACAAATTTGCAAATATCTTCTGTACAACTAATATATGTAGCACACTTTGCTAGATATATTATTATGCTCTTCTTGGGATAAAATACCTAGCAATTCAGGATTTTTTTGAAGAACCATTTCTCAGACCTTAGATTACTAGTGAATCTATACATAAATTATTAAGTGCCCTACATCAACAATAGCAAAGCTTTTGTACGTGACAGATTTAGAGTATATTATTAACAGCGTCACTAACACAATTGAATCTTAGAGACAAATTTCAAGTAGAAAAGATATTTTAGACTCTTTTTAATAACAAGCATATTGGAGAAACACTATTTCACGTCTTAAGTGTTGGCAATGTGCTAGACACTACCCTCACTCTGGAGTTACCCACATTCTCTTGTTGATGTCTTTAAACTCTTAAGTTGCATTTGTGGAAAGCTTCTTCTAAAATAGGCATTACCATCAAATCTGTAGATTTAATAGAGGAGTTCGTAGCCTTGGCCCCCTTAGCTCCCTTCTACCTCGGCCCCCTTAGCTCCCTTCTAGGACTTTTCTACTTCAGCAGGATATATAGAGGATCCCAGAGGCATATGGGGAAGCTAAATTTTTTTATCTTCATCTTTACATGGAATAAATTCTATGCTATAGAGAATCTTCCAGGACTGTTACAATTCTGAGCATCAATGTTTAACTGTGACATGGAGTAAAGTATGAGGCAATAACAATGAGAACTTTAAAATCATGTTTGTCTTGACACATTCTTTAAGAGTATCAGATAAACTTGCATAAACAAAGCTCATGGCATAGCATCTGGCACATAGCAGGTGCCTATTTGTGCTTCCTTAGTATCCTCATCCCCACTGTGCTTTTGTCTTTTTCTCTTCTCTTCTTTCTCCCTTTTTCTTCATTCTTCCTTCCATATGGTAGGCCTTATTCTAGACACTACAGATTCACACATGATGACCCAAATCTCATATAAGAGAAATGGTTCTCCATTTGGCCCACATTATTCCAGGACCAAGTAACAAATATATTTAACTATCGATTCCCCAAAATATTGGAGAGTGAACCAAGTGAGGAGTCTCTACATATTTTGCCATGCTATGCTAGCTGTTATAAGATATTCCTTAAATATCGGCCAGCATTTAAAATTCAGCAGTAAAAATTTGGCCCTGGAACACACTTGAGAGAAATTGATTGTTATATTTTCTACACATCCAAGCTTACCTTTGCATCAGCTGTCCCTGAGTGTATTTTGAAAGAGTGGGTCCACAGCTAGAAAATGATGTAGGTACCTGTGTTCATGGATCTAAAGGGAATGTAAATTTCTTCCAAAAGAAATTCTCCTTGAAGGGAAGTTCTCTGGTTCTAATCTCTATTTTTTCAGAAATGAAAAGGACCCATTAATATCCTTTCAAAATCTTTGGTGACATTACCAAGTCTGACTTTTCCATGCACAGCATTAGCTAGCAGTTGGTAATGATTCTAGACAGGGTCTACATGGCAACCTATTACAAGATAGATGATAAGACACGACAGGAAGGTTAAGTGCCCCACTTGTTCTGTTCTGAACTGAGGGTTTTCCACTGTCCAAAGGGAGAATTTTCACTGTAGTTTCAGACATTACTTAATCTCTTTTGTGACTGGAGTTTTCCATGTGTATTTAATGGCTCAATTATCTTATGTAACTTTGTCAGTGTGGTCTTGGATTCTACATTGTTTGGGAATTTGATTCAGAAAAGTAAAAAAACACATGTATAAAGCATCAAGTCTGAAATTTGTATTTGGTATGCTATTAGTAAACTATTCACATTGCCTAAACTCAAAATGCAACTTCCCACTTTCTGATATACTGACTCATCTGCCAGCAGTGTTCCTATTTTCTCCTTTTCTTCTTTTGCAACTGTACCTGTGATCTAGTTAATAATACACTTCTACATTTGGAAAATACTAAAGCTTTGTTAGTGTTAATGGCACAGGAAGATTTTAAACTTTGCATTTCACTTTATGATTTCCTGAACAACCCCAAGCAGAACCTGTTTCCTGTTTTCATAGCACTTTGGAAAAGATAGATGAATAGACATTCATTTAAGTAGATAGATAAATAATGATCCACCTGTTAGAGATTATAATCTTAAATTTTCTTTATGACAAGCATCTTAAAGTAAAGTCCTTTGTCTTACTAATGTGTGTATGCTCAGCACCGAATGCAGCGTTTGGTGCAAAGAGGACACTTAGTAAGTGGTTTTTGAATAAATAATGAACACAGAATGCATAATCTGATGCTGAGATAAATATTGTATGTTGCTCAGTCCTTGTATTAGTCTGTTCTCAGGCTGCTATAAGGACATACCCAAGACTGGATAATTTATAAGGAAAGAAGTTTAATTGGCTCACAGTATATTATATTTTCTACACCTCCAAGCTTACCTTTGCATCAGCTATCCCTGAGTATGTTTTGAAGGAGTGAGTCCACACTGCACAAACTGCAGGACTGGGGAGGCCTCAGGAAACTTACAATCATGGCAAAAGAGGAAGCAAACACATCCTTCACAAGGTGGCAGAAAGGAAAAGAATGAGAGAAGGGGGAAACCCTTATCTCATGGGAACTTACCATCATGAGAATAGTATGGGGCAAGCCACCTCCCTGATTCATTTACCTCCCACTGAGTCCCTCCCATGGCACATGGGGATTATGGGAGCTACAGTTCAAGATGAGATTTGGGTGGGGACATAGCCAAACCATATCAGTCCTGAATTTTCCTGGATTAATCAATATTTGCAGAGAATAAAGATGGTATATATAACAAGATAATATAAGAATTAACTTCCTTTATATGCAGTATAAAGACATTTTAAAATTACAGTTGTTTGGTTTTTTAAAAAGCATGTGCATACTTATTTAAGAAAAAGGGGTGGATGTGATACACAGGAAGCAAAATTCCCATTTCAATTTATGCTACTGACATTCTTCTCATAAGACTAGGAAGGAGGCACCAGTAGTTGTCCCTAAAAGGGAAAAGAGACGAGCACAAAGTAGTATAATTTTGCCTACCAGGTTACAGATTAGCATGTGTAAAACCCTGTTCCAGAGGTTTACCAGAGTCTCATCATTCTGGGTTATAGTGCCATACCAAGGTGGGGGAGGGGCAGTGTTAATGGTCCCCTCTCAAGAGGAATATTTTATCACTGACATTGTTTAGAATTGTTGACATGCTCTAATAATAAAAAGCAGTCTGACTTCTAGTCACCTTTATTATTGTTTTTCAATTCTCTACAGGAAATCATCTGTTATTGTCTTAATAGGAGTTGACCTTTTCCTTGCTGTCTGTGGTCAGCAACAAATTGCTGATACTTCCTTCACAATTTTGCAAGTAGCTGGCCCATTTTGAAGAGTCAGAAATCCACATTTTCAAACAGTTTGTCTGATTTTTTGATGTCTTCAGCCAGTTAGGGAGAGTGGAAGAAACAGGAAAAATCTCTAGGAAGCCTAATTATTACAGAACCACTTTGCACTGGTAACTCTTGACAGGGCTACAAGACAAGCTTTGCATGAGGTTGATATTTAGACATTGTCTATGGCTGAAAACCAGATGGAAATACGGAAAATGTATAACATTTTTAGAAGACACTCATTGCAGAGTTTAAACATGTAAAAACTATGATTTTTTTTGTAGGCAAATTAAAATGAGAATGAAGTACAAAGAACTAGAGAAACAAAAGAAGAGATTAGAGGGACATGTTGGGATAACACTAATTGGATGCGAAGACTTAAATGAAGTTTGGATAGTGGAATGAATTTCTTACAACAGGCAAATCTTGATAAAGCCTAGGAAATGTCAAAGGAATTTACTCTTGCTGTGTGATGTATTTGAAAATACAATATATTTAAGTGGGTGATAACTCAAATTGCAAATATCAGTTATACCTTCCTTTTTAACACTATTCCTGAGACTAATAACAGGTTACTCCCAAAATTCATTTTTTTGCTTTGTTGTGCATATGCAAGTGGGGATAATTGTTATATTATTTTCATTAAAATAATGCAAGCACATAAAAACAAATCAGTGTAGTTTACAAGATGGTATATAAAAGCAACAATCCCACATTTATTCCCTCATCACCCCAGTCTTATTCCCCAGAGAAAATGTCTTTTAATAATTCTTTTTGGTAATTAGCTTCATATCTCCAAATAATATGTTTATGTTCTATTTGTTTATTCATTCCTTTTATATAATACTTATACAATCCTCAGTATGAAAATTGAGGATTAGCTCAGGCTTTAATCCTTTCTTTTGATTTTTTCTCTCCTCTGAAATATATGTGTGTATGTATAAAATATTATGTATAACACTTGATATATATTTGATAAAACTATAATATATATGATATATAATATGTAATATATATATAATATATATAACTATATATATATAAATAATATATAAATTTTGTTGCTTTAAGTAATATATTTGCATCTGATTTCTTGTTCCATTAATTTGGAAGAATATCTCTTATTTCTTAAGTATCCACATTAGTAAGATAAACATATTTATGCCCCTCCCCATTCCTCTAGCTTCCCTCTTCTTTTCCACATCTCATGATCTCATTATATTTCCAGGGAAGTTAACTTTAACTTTCTGTCTGGCAACCAACCACAAATAAATCTTCCATATTTTATTTGGATTATGAGGATTCTACAGTGGAAAACAATGAAGACCATTTAGATTACCATTACTCTGTAAATAATGTCCAATACTAATCTCAGTTATATGTTAAGATTACCTTTCTTTTTTTAATGAGTTCAATATCATATTACCTGGACTACTCAAAGGAGAATTTTTCCACCTCTAGGATCAAGGTCAAGTGGATTCCCTTGCACTTATCAGTTGCTCAGAAATCAGGACTTTTATTTTGCATTATATTTGAATCATATTTGTTTTCTATAGTTTTATTTGTCCATGAGCTACTCAAATTACTTACTTTTTCTTGTATTGCATCTCTTGCCTTTACTATATCATCGTTTTAAATTCCCAGTCACACTTTTAATTCTGCCAAACCTTATCTCTTTCCCTCAACAACCTACCTCCAAAGAGATCTCAATGTGTATCTTCTGTTCTTTAGCGCCAGTCTGGACTAGTTGTCAGCTTGAGAGTAAACAGAGTATGGAGAGCTGCAGGCTTTTCTTTGGAAATAGCAGGCATATAGCAGACAATCTAATGCCAAAATAGAGAACATCCACAGAAAGAACCTTACCTCTCCTTGCACAGTTTCTTTGCTTATTTATTTATTTATGAGACCAAGTCTCACTCTGTAGTCCAGCCTGCAGTGCAGTGGCAAGATCTCGGTTCACTGCAGCCTACACCTCCCAGGTTCAAGCAATTCTCCAGCTTCAGCCTTCCGAGTAGCTGGGATTATATACATGTGCCACCATACCCAGCTGATTTTTGTATTTTTAGTAGAGATGGGATTTCACCATGTTGAGTGGGCTGGTCTTGAACTCCTGACCTCAGGTGATCCGCCCACCTTGGCCTCTCAAAGTGCTCGGAAGTTTCTTTGCTTTCTTTCTTTCTTTTTTTTTTTTTTTTTTTGGACAGAGTCTTGCTCTGTTGCCCAGGCTGGAGTACAGTGAGGCAATCTCAGCTCACCACCACCTCCGCCTCCCAGGATCAAGCAATTCTCCCGCCTCGGGCTCCCAAGTAGCTGGGACTACAGGCACCCGCCACCACACCAGCTGATTTTGTATTTTTAGTAGAGACGAGGTTTCACCACATTGGCCAGGCTGGTCTCGAACTCCTGACCTTGTGATCTGCTCGCCTCTGCCTCCCAAAGTGCTAGGATTACAGGCATGATCCACCGCACCCAGCCTTTCTTTGCTTTTAAAAGAAAGGCTATCTAGATTTTAGTTTGTTTGTTGGCTTTGCTTTTTTGGCAGCAAAAAAGAAAGGGAGGAGGGAGGAAGCGAGGGAGGGAGGAAGCTAGGGAGGGAGAGAGCTATTCTTTTCTATATTTTAGGTAGTTATTTAGCTGTCTGTTCCTGTATAGCAAATTATCTCCAAATTAGACAGCTATGAATAAGAAACACATATTATTACACTTTTTATGGGTCAGGAATCCTGGTAAGGCTTAGCTGGGTGCATGTGGCTCAATATCTCTTGTGAGGCTGGAGGTAAGCTGGTGATCAGTCCTGCGGTCTCACTTGAAGGTTCCACTGTGTGTGTAGGATGGTATATGCACTTTCAAGCTCACTTCCATGGTTGTTAGCATGCCTTATTATCTGACATGTGGGTGCAGGGGTTCCTCACAACAGCTGGCAATGTACTTTTCCTCCAGGACAGATGAGAGAGAGAGAGAGAGAGAGAGAGAGAGACCGACAGAGAGAGAGAGACTGACCCAGGATAGGAGACACAGGCTTTTTATAACCTAATTTTGGAAGTGACACTTCCGCCTGGCTGCTGGAAGTCTAGCCCACATGCAAGGGAAGGACATTACATAGGGGCAGGAATGCCAGGCACTGAGGAACACTGATGACCTTCTTGGAGGCCACTACAATGTCACAGAGTAGAGGGATGTCAACTGATGTGATTTTTATGTATATTTTCTGCTAATCTCCTCCCAGACTATCTACAGATTGGCTCCCACTGTTTCTTTATCCTCAGGTATCTCTACATATCATATTCTAAGCTGTTCATTTTTCTGCTTATTTCACTCATCGACCCTCTTTCATTCACTTCTAGTCTTCCACTAAGGTATGGAAATCTCTTGATTTTGCTGACTGATGAATACTTTTTCCCTACACTGTTAAGGGTTTACAGCCTGCTGTTTTTCTTGCTTTCAGTTCTGTGGGGTCTTAGGAGGGAGAGACACAAGAGCATCTATCTTTTTTCCAACTGTAACCGAACATTGGAATTACTACTATGGTTGGAGGAATTTAGGTTATTTGGTAGTACTTTAGTCACGGTCTAGAAAAGAATGCCCACTACATTTCAAGTAATTTATTTTCACATTCAAATGACAGATCAGAAGTCTTTTCTATGGCCACAATTAATCTGGTTTTCAACTTTTAGCAGATTCTGAAATACGAAGAAAACAATGCATTGGAGTTACTGTTTCTGAATTCTGCTATTTCTAGTGTCTTCCCCACATTAGCTTAAACTGCTAAAGCAGTTTCTACTTGGTTGAGTATTTATGGTATTGCACTTCTACAACCCTGAAAAATCTTTTAATCTTCTCAATTTGTCAAAGTTTAGTAATAATCGTTTGTACTCAAAGAGCAATCACAGAAATTCTAAATGCTTCTGTGGTTGATAAGAGCTGAGTTCTTTTGCATTATTGCATTGTCATTCACTTCCGATGGTTGGAAGTACATGATGTGGTAAGCCAGCACAATAGCCTTCAATCTCCCTAATATCTTATCTTTAATGAAATCTCAGGAGAAAATGGCCTTATGTTTCTGACTTCATAACCCTCTATTCATCAATGAAGAAAACCCAAAATGAAAAACCAGGTATAATTTTATCTTGTTAATCCCATTTCAATTTATTCCAGGGAGTAGGAAACAGAAATATTAGTGAGATATTAAAGTAGTGTTAGAAGGAGAGGAAGATTTTGGATATTAGCCATATTCCAATATTCTGGATATTTTGCTTTGACTTCAAAAACATTTTTGTATAAATTTTGATTGTAATTAGAGCCAGATTGCTGCTTGCTTTGCTAAGTAGAAGCCCAGAAACTGACTTAAAAAAAAAGAACAAAGGAGATAACAATTTTACACTCAAACCTAACCATATAATGTTTTAGCCCTATATAATTATCATTACCTATTTCATCTATTAAAGTTAACCAAAATAAAGATATTCTGTTTCAGCTGGATTAAAATAAATTTTATCTTTAAAAAATGTTTCTCAGTTTACCTTTTGTGTCATTTAGTATTTAATGAGTTCCAAGCTCCTCCAAAACGTAGTTGCTTAAAATGGCGACCTTTTATTTAGCTCATAATTCTGTGGTTCTGCCATTTGGGCTGGGTTTCAGTTTATTTTTTTTCTAATCTGGGCTAGGTTTAGCTGATCTCAACTAGACTAGTTCATATGTTGGTGATCAGCTGCCATGCTAGCTAGAAACTGGCTGATCTAAGATGGATTAGTTAGAACAGCTTATGCCCCATCCTCCAGAAGGCCAGTTTGATCACAGAATCCCATAAGTGAAAATGGAATTTTGCAAAGCCTTTAGAGGCTCAGGTACAGAACTCATGTTATATTGCTTTTGCCACACTGATTAAACAGGACACATGGTCAGCCCACATTCAAGGAGAGGAATTGCAAGAACCGTGGCCATGTTTGTGATTAATCACTACTTAAGAAGTGAGGTAAAACCTGTATTACCATTTCTGCTCTAGCTGACTGAATGATAAAATTTAATAGCTAAAAAGCTAAAAAGTGAAATAAACAGCTAAAAGTCAAAGACAAATGTGTATACAGATTTGTCAAAAGCTGAAAATGTTTGTGATAACAATTAGAAGCTTGTATTAGTTTTCACAGTGCCATAAAGCACTGCTTGAGACTGGGTAATTTATAAAGGAAAGAGGTTTAATTGACCCACAGCTCAGCATGGCTGGAGAGGCCTCAGGAAACTTAGAGTCATGGTGAAACGCAAAGAGGAAGCAAGGCACCCTCTTCACAAGGCAGCAGGAAGGAAAATGAATGCAGGAGAAACTACCACACACATAAACCCATCAAATTTTGTGAGAACTCACTCACAATCATGAGAACAAGATGGGGGAAACCTCCCCCATGATTCAATTACCTCCATCTGGTCTCTCCCTTGACACATGGGGATTATGAGGATTATAGGGATTATAATTTAAGATGAGATTTTGGTTAGGGACACAACCAAGCCATATCTTACTGGCTATTTCTATTCTACCCGTTTTCCTCGGAGGACAGTCTCCTAGGTAAAAGTTGTGCTATTCCACTGAAGACAGTCTCCTAGGTAAAGGTTGTGATTTCAGGGCAGCTAATTTGCTTAGCTGACAACAGGTGCTGTTTAAGTCTCATAGTTAGCTTTCTCTCCTTTCCTCCTCAGAAGTATTCATCAGTAACATGTAATAGTCAGTGATCCCATTATTCAAAGATCACTTTGCCATAAGGTACATGAATTTATTTTGAGATAGGACATAATTTGGAACCATGGAGGGGTTCTACAGTTTTTGTTAATCTTCATGATATATATGTGCATGCCTCTCTCTTGATTAAAAGGGCTTGTCATACCCACTGTGTCTGTGGGTCTGTTATGCATTAACACACATGCTCTTACATTGTCCTCAGTTTTATATTTTAGGCTATTTTTCTCCAAGTGTATGTTTTGCAGTTGTCATACTAAGCTTTCTCATTCAAATCATAGCCAATAATATAGCGAAACTTAAGAGAAGGTCATTGTTTTTTCCTCTGAGGATAAGAATATTATCTGGATTGCAATATAGCTCCAGAATTTTGCTTTTTATTGTTCACATTCCTATAAAATCTGCTTAATTAAACAGCTGGCAGAAGTTAACAGCATGTTTTGAGAGTTTTTTGTTTGTTTTGCAATCTAAAACATTTTAAGACACACACGAAAAGTTACCTTTTCAGTAAGTGGGTAGAGAAATGAGACTCTGTAAGGGTCTCATTTAGGAATTAGGAAATTAGGAAACATGATAGCTTAATTCAAGTAGTATGAACTCCTAGATCATGAGAAATGCTGATGCTAAAATGCAGATACCAGAGAAAATCTCACAAATCTAAAAAGATATGTTTTGGAATTATTCAAACTTTTTATTAGACATCCCCATATCTAGCCTAACTTCAAATAATCAGGTTATATTCTTTTATTTCTTCCTGAGATGTACAGTCAATGAATGTGCTCATTTTAGCATTACGTACCCTTCATTGTTGTGTGAGGACATGGAATAATGAAATATAAGAAAGATATATGACTTTAATTCTATTTAAGACAAATAGAACCAAGCTATTATATTCAATCTAAAATAATAAATTCAAGTTTGTAATTACATTCTAATGCGGGCTAATCACCTCTGCTAAAATCTACTCGTTTATGAAACTATATATAAATTATCCAAGTGTACCTTGGAATAACAGTGTTCAGGTAAGTCAACGTACAAAATACATTTTTAGAAAGGAATGGAAATATGATAGAAATAGGATACAGATCTATATGGGTGTGAGTCATACACGAAACAACATTCAAATATTGGCATTATTTCATTCATTTACTAAGTAAATATTGTAAAACACCTGCTATAGAAAAGGCACTGTTCTTTCTCTTAACTTTTATTTTAAGTTCAGAGGTACATGGTGCAGTTTTGTTATATAGGTAAACGTGTGTCATGGGGGTTGGTTATACAGATTATTTTGTGTCCCGCATATTAAGCCTAGTACCCATTAGTTATTTTTCCTGATTCTCTACCTCTTCCCACATTCCACCCTCCAGTAGGTCCCAGTGTCAGCTGTTTCCCTCTATATGTCCATTTGTTCTCATTGTTTAGTCTCCCACTTATATGTGAGAACATGTGATATTTGTTTTTCTATTTCTGTGTTAGTTTGCTAAGGATAATGGCCTCCAGCTCCATCCATGTTCCTTCAGAGGACATATCTCGTTCTTTTTTATGGCTGCATAGTATTCCATGGTGTACATATACCACAATTTTGTTATCCGGTCTACCAATAATGGGCACTTAGGTTGATTCCATATCTTTACTATTGTGTATAGTGCTGCAATGAACATATGCGTGCATGTGTCTTTATAATAGAATGATTTATATTCCTTTGGGTATGTACTTAGTAAAGGGATTGCTGGGTAAAATGGTAATTATGTTTTTAGGTCTTTGAGGAATTGCCACACTTTTTTTCCACAATGGTTGAACTGATTTACACTCCCCCCAACAGTGTATAAGCATTCCCTTTTGTTTGCAACCTCACCAGCAACAGTTTTTTGTTTGTTTGTTTCTTTTCTTTTTTTTTATAATAGCCATTCTGGCTAGTGTGAGATGGTATCTCATTGTGGTTTTGATTTACATTTCTGTAACGATCAGTGATGCTGAGCTTTTTAAAATATGCTTGCTGGCTGCATGTATGTCTGCTTTTGAAAATTGTGTGTTCATGTCCTTTTGCCCACTTTTTAATTGGGTTTTTTGTATGTGTGTGTAAATGTGTTTAAATTCCTTATAAAT
This sequence comes from Rhinopithecus bieti, assembly GCF_001698545.2. NCBI lineage: Eukaryota > Metazoa > Chordata > Mammalia > Primates > Cercopithecidae > Rhinopithecus > Rhinopithecus bieti. The sequence goes on along the minus strand of NW_016822275.1, from coordinate 252,278 downwards.
GGTGGACGTTATACCTTTGTCAGATGCATAGTTTGCAAAAATTTGCTCCCATTCTTTATGTTGTCTATCTCTGTTGATAATTTCTTTTGCTGTGCAGAAGCTCTTTGGTTTAATTAGATCCTGTTTGTCAAATTTTGCATTTGTTACAATTGCTTTTGGTGTCTTTGTCATGAAATCTTTTCCCGTTCTTATGTCCAGAATGGTATTGCATAGGTTGTCTTCCAGGGTTTTTGTAGTTGGGGGTTTTACATTTAAGTCTTCAATCTCTCCTGAGTTAATTTTTGTATATGGTGTGAGGAAGGGGTCCAGTTTCAGTCTTCTCCATATGGCTAGCCAGTTATCTCAGCACCTTTTATTGAATAGGGAATCCTTTCTTTTTTGCTTGTTTTTGTCAGCTTTATTAAAGATCAGATGGTTGTAGGTGTGCAGCCTTATTTCTGGGCTCTCTATTCTGTTCCATTGGTCTATGTGTCTTTTTTTTGTACCAGTACCATGGTGTTTTGGTTATTGTAGTCCTGTAGTATTCTTTGAAATCAGGTAGCATGATGCCTCCAGCTTTGTTCTTTTTGCTTCGGATTGGGAAAGGCACTGTTTTAGACAGTGTAGAAACAGCAGTGAACACGATAGATTAAAATTCCTGCCCTCATGGTACTAAATTTTAGTTAATAGAGACAAATATAACATACATAAGATTTTAATAACATATATATATCTGTGTGTACACATATATATGTGTGTGTGTACATATATATATAACAAAATATATATATAGTGTGTATACATAATATATATATGGGGGGTATGTGTGTGTATAAAAGAAAAAAGTACTGCAGACTGAGTAGCTTAAACAACAGAAATTTATTATTCTACACTTTTGGAGCCTGGAAAGTCCAAAATTAAAGTGTCCATCCATTCAATTTTTGGTGACAGCTCTCTTCCTGTCTTGCAGACAGCCACATTCTGTGTGTGGCCTTTCCTCTGTGTACAAGGAAAAAGAGCTCCGGTGTCTCTTTTTATTCTCATAAGGACACCAATGTTATTGGATTAGGGCCCCACCTTTATGATTCCATTGAACTTTACCTCCTAAAGTTCCTCTCTTCAAATGAGTCACATTGGAGATTAGGATTTCTACCTATGAATTTGCTGGGAACACAGTTTAGTCTATAGAGTACTGAACTTGAAACAGATTTTAGCTCTCAAATTGTAATCTTGATGTATATTACTAAATTATGCAAATTCAGCTTCAAAGACCTAACCATATTTCCTTTGTGAAACTTCTGAAATTGAATTTCCTTTCCATTCCTCCCATCATGACACTATTTCTCTACTACGAACTACGACAAAACAATTTCCCAACTAGTCTTCTTGTCTCCAATCAGTCTTGAATACTGCCACTTAATGTGGTAGTATCACAACAGAGAAAGTTTCAGGTCGAATATCTCATTCTTCAGGAAAGTCAAAGAAAATATTAATTGTTCTTTTTTATGCAGGGAATGAACAAGAAAATATTTATTACAAATGAATAAAGGTGCTTTTCCTGTCTTGCACATGTCACTGGACTTTCAGTATATTTAGAAATCATGTTCTTCCTAACAATTATGGCTGGCTAGTCACAGTGAAATAGCATATCTATCATTTTTATTATTCTCCAAAATAATTTTCTAATTGAATGGTAGATATTTTCTTTTTTAAAAAAACCCATATTGATATCTTTTTAATACATTTCATCTGTTACAAAGAATGATATATTCACTCTTTTTAGAATTGGGTAGGGGGCAATCATGTCTTCCAGTTTATCAGAATTTATATATTGCTAGGGAAGGCCAGATACATTCATTAGGAACTATTGAGACCAGAAGACATGTTCTCTAATAAGAACGCCTCACCAGTAAGTGGTGAATTAAGGGCTAAGAACTGGATTTGTCTTCCAATACTTCTCACTAAAAGGGTTGAACTTCCAAACAACCCCAAAATGATACAGACATTGAGAGTCTTTTGAGACCCATTTCTAGCACTTAACGGCATTTGGTCATTTTATATGATGCATTTGGATGAGACAAATTGCATTTCTCTTCCTTGTGCATTGATATTTTCTAAACACACAGTTAGTATATAGAGAAACTTCTGACTGGTGAAGAATTGGCAAAGTAATATTTGTTTACATTTTTCAACTTCATTATGTTAAAATATTTCTAAATTCTATATTTTGTGAATGCCTAAATGGCTGTACTTTACACAGGAAAAAGTAATTCAACAGCTAAGAGAATTGAATTGTATTCATTTGTACAGATGATTTCTGAAATTGTAATTTACCTGGATATGGATAAGAAAAATATCCCATAAGTAATAAGCAAGGTAAATTAGAGATATAGTCATTTGAGATATTTCTTTGGATTCTATTTATAACTAATCATGCTTGATTAAAAGGATATTAAATTTTTAAAAGACACATCAAAAGTACTAGTGCAATAACATAATCTGAGTTTGAACACAAGATACCTTCCAAGCTTGCTGGCTTCTTTACATTGATTCATAAAATTTTACACTTTAGTCATAAAGATGAGTGTTGGCATCCCACTTTCTTAAGAGTCACTGGATATTGAATTTATAAAACTTTGCATTTGATTAGTGCAAAAGGTGTGCTTTACATGTTAGTATATATGCTACATCCTAAAGAGTTCTGTAGAAAACAGTCCCACTGTAGGTAGTACTTTAAAATTAAGCCAGGAACCCTTTTTTCTCCCTGTCTCTCCCCATTTGCAAAGATTTATCTATGTCTTCAGCTATCTGAAAGTATATATACAAGACTCTAGTGCCATAGGGAGCTTACAATGTTAGTGCATGAATTTGAACCTTAAAAGACACTTACTTTGTACTCTGTAAGTAACTGTTGAAATAATGTATGTTAAAAAGAACTCAAGAAAACTCTTGAGTAAAACATCAAGACATGCCATAACTAGTTACTGCTAACATAAAAATGCATGCAGCTTTTCATTTTAAGTTATACATTGCCAAAGCAATATCTAAGCCATACTTTACAACATATTTCAAGTTGTATATTCTCTATGAATGTTTCCTGTCAAAGTAAAAAAAAAAATAAAAAATAAAAAATAAAAAACTGTACTAGACAAAGTTTCATGGGCACGGAAGAGTTTATTCAAGACTATTGCAATAGGGGAGAGAAACTGATATCAACTCTGAAGAAATAAAGTGTGGGACAGTTTTTAAGAGCAGATGTAGGAGGATCATAGGCCATCTGTGTTTGCTGATTATCCTTACAGGAGGAGAAAGTAAACTTTCTCACATATGCATGACATAAACTAGTTTTGTAGTTTATAATTATTCACCTATGATAGGTTCCTATCCATCCACAGAGATTGGAAGATGGGGGCACTATCTTGATAGTCACATCTAAAAAATATAGCACCCAGGTCTTTGAGAGAGATACTCCCTAGATCATATAGCTAGCAAGAGGCTTTTAAGGAGGTTTAGAAGGGGCAGAGAAGGAATTTTTAATAGCAAGTTTTCTAAAGTAAAGGCTCTAAGGAAAAGAACGTCATGGGCCTATAGTCAGGAAACAACCCGTCTAACATTTAGTCAAGCTGAGATAAATATTAAGGCTGTCTTAAATGTTCTTTGATTCTTTCAACCAAAGGGACCCTCTTTGTCCTCCAAGATTCTACAGTCCTTTTTGTCTCTACCACTCACTTGACCCATAGTTACCCAGACATTCTAAATGCCTGCTTGTGTTTGTATCTTTGAGCATTTTTGGCATGCAGCTGGGTACTTTATTTTATTTTATATTTTGGCATGGAGCTGGTATTTTTTATTTTTCTCACTTAAACGTCACAATAATATTTTGAGGCAGATAGATATTTTTATAAGGTTCATTCAAAAGACTTTTTGGCTTATTAAAGATAAGGCTAAAAAAGTCCCTCTAGTCAAATAACTAACAAGTGGTAAAACCTATGCAAGTTAAATTCAGAGCCCAATGTGCCCTGCAACTGTCTTGGTCTGCTTAGGCCACCACAGACTGGGCACTAAAGAACAAAAATTTATTCTTACAGTTCCAGAGGCTAAGAAGTCCAAGATCAAGATGCCAGTAAAGTAGGTTTCATTCTGAGACCTCTTTGCTTGACTTGCAGGAAATCACTATCTTGCTGTGTGTTCACATGACCTTTCCTTAGTTCCTGCACGTAGGATGGAGAGCATGTGTGTGTGCATCCTCTTCCTCTTCTTGTAAAGCCACCAGTCCTGTTGGATTAGGATCCCATGCTTAAGACCTCATCTAATCTTAATTACCTCCTAAAGATGCTATCTTCAAATACAAACTCATTGGGAGTTAGGGCTTTGATACATTGATTTGGGCAGGGACATAATTCAGTCCATAGTGGCTGCTTCACTGTGTTAGTCCAATAGGGCTGCTATAACAAAATGCTATAAATTGGGTGATTTCTAAACAACATACATTTATTTCTCACAGTTCTAGAGGCTAGAAGTCTATGATCAAGGTGGCAGCTGATTCGGTATCTGGTGAGGGCCTGCTTCCTGCTTCACAGATAGCTGTCTTTTAGCTGTGTTGTCTGTCACATGGTGAAAAGGAATAACTCTGGTTTGTTCAGCCTCTTATACAGGCACTAATTCCATTCATGGGGGCTCCATCCTCAACCCCTAATCACCGTTCAAAGACTTCACCTCCTAATAACATCAGATTGAGGATTAGGTTCAGCTTCAGAAAAGAAGCAATTAGGTTTCTGGGATAAACTAGCAATGTTTAGACATACAGTGAGAAAAAAAAAAAAAAGTAGGATTAAGGACAGATATTTCTAGAGACTACCTAATGGCTTGAATTATATTGTTATATTTGATGGCTCATTTGTTGCATACTGACTACCTGCCAGGCACAGCTTTAGCCTGAGCAATGTGCAGAAGATAAGGCCTAGGTGGTGTGCTGAGGGGTTGCCTATCCAGATGACATGGAGCAGCATCCAAGGAGTAAGTCTCCCTTATTTTAATGCTGATACCAACAACTTACGTAACATTCAGCAGGACGTACTATGCTGTTGATTTTCTCTCTATAGCGAGTGAGACTAGATATGCCTATTTATAAGACTGTTGAAAGTCAGTCAAATTGTGTTTGGAATCTTGAGTATAAAAAATTACATTATTATTGTAGAATCTGGGTCATTTGTTTTAAAATGCCTTGATGTCTCCTTGTTAGATACCTAGGAAGAGTGGGTAAAAACCTGTCTTTAAAGAAGAAATGTGCACCCAATTCTCTATATTTATAGGATTATAAAAGCTCCACAAAAAGAATTTTAAAGAGCAACATTTTAATGTTTTACTTTGAACAAACTATCTTTGAACAGCTGGTAAATATTTTCTTATAGTTATGGCTAGGACAGAAATAAGAGCATTGACAGTAAGAGAAGCAAAGTGACTTCTGAATATGTCAATTTTTTTTTTAAATTTTTTCTCCACAGCCTCTCTCACCTTTGCATTTACCCTATGCTCTCAGTACTTATGCCCAAGACACATTGCAACATACAAAGGATCTAAACACAAAGATCTTGAAGACAGAATGTTAGCTCAGAGAAGACTAACACAACATGATAGGAATGAGGGCTTATTTACCACTGGAGCAAGGCCCTTAAGGTATAAGTAGGCTTCCCATAACTGTGCATGTGGGAAGATATTCTAGGTGGCAAGCATAGTTTGAGCAAAGGTGTTAGGATAGAAGTTTCCCCTGTTTAGGAGACAGAAAGTAGAATATGCAAGGCCCTGCAGAAACAGGGTAGGGCTCAGGCAGTTGCCATGGCTCCCACCTATAATCCCAGCTCTTCGGGAGGCCAAGGCGGGAGGATCACTTGAGCCCAGTAGTTCAAGGCCAACCTGGGAAACCCTGTCTCTACAAAAAATATAAAAATTAGGGGGACATGGTGGCATGCACCTGTAGTCCCAGCTACTCAGGAGCTGAGTTGGGAGGATTGCTTGAGCCAGGGAGGTCAAGTCTCCAGTGAGTCATGAGAGTGCCATTGCACTTCAGCCTGGGAGAAAAAGTGAGACCCTGTCTCATAAAAGGAGGGAAGGAGCAAAGGAAAGAAGAGAGGAAGGGAGGGAGGGAGGGAGGGAGAGAGAGATGGGGGAAGGGAGGGAGAGATGTGGGGAGGGAGGGAGGAAGGAAGGAAGGAAAAGGAAAGAAGGAAGGAAGGAAAAGGAAGGAGGAAGGAAGAAGGAAGGAAAAGAAAAAGAGGAAGGAAGGAAAAGAGGAAGGAAGGAAAAGGAAAAGAAGAAAGGAAGGAAAGAAGGAAGGAAGGAAGGAAGGAAGGAAGGAAGGAAGGAAGGAAGGAAGGAAGGAAGGAAATTAGGACAGGGTAGAAACTTGAGCTTTACTCTTAGGGCAGGGAGAGTCAATGAAAAAAGTAAATATGGCCAGGTACAGTGGCTCACGCCTGTAATCCCAACACTTTGGGAGGCCAAGCTGGGTGGATCGTGAGGTCAGGAGATTGAGACCATCCTGACTAACACAGTGAAAACCCGTCTCTACTAAAAATACAAAAAAATTAGCTGGGTGTGGTGGCACACACCTGTAGTCTCAGCTACTTGAGAGGCTGAAGCAGGAGAATCTCTTGAACCTGAGAGGTGGAGGTTTCAATGAATCAAGATCATGCCACTGCACTCCAGCCTGGGCGACAGAGGGAGACTCCTTCTCAAAAATAAAAAAGGAGTAAACAGACAGAGGAATGCCATGATTTGTCTTATAAATTAAGATGATTACTTTGGGTGCTTGTGGAAAGTACATTTAAGGGAGACAAGAATAAGAAAGGGAATAACAGTGCAAGTGAGTAGCACATAAATATCATGAAATCAGCTAATTTCTGCGAGTTGTTCTCAAATTGTCTTGTTTTTCATGCTCCATCATCGGGTGATATATTCTCAGGGCCATAATCTAAAAAGGAAGTGAAAGAATCCACTTCCCTGGGTTAAAATATTAAAACTTCAGGCATCCTTTTCGAAAAATTCTATGAGTATGCAATTTTAACGACTTTCAGGAAAAGTGTGTTCTTTGTAATTCTCCCAACAGCTCAGAACTTATTTAAGGTGTCACTAAACTTGTTGAGATACAGCACATGCTTTATGTTTGGTAATTGATGAAATATTCCCCCTTAAATAAATCTCACATTGCCAGATCTGATGACATGACTAATAAAACATAACCATGTGAAGGAAATAGCTATTTTGAGCAATATACAGGAAAGAGATATTCTTTTGGTGTTGAAAAATAGAACATTTTTAATGAAAAACTACACTCTCCAGACCACAGTAGCAAACCTCCTAACATTGAAATTGGAGGACATTTGAGGGCCAAAGTTGCTAAAGAAAAATTCTCTGTTTCAAACTAAAAAATTATGGTGTTTCAGATAGCATGTGCCTTAAAACTTGAATAGATGTTGAATTAAAAATCTAGTGGATTTTTTCTACTCTTGTTAGAATCTGAACTTCGGATGATGGAAACATGAGTTTGCTGCAATAATAAACTAATGAGCAATTCCTGCTTCTTGGCTGATGTATTTTCTAAGGAAGTATTTTATGCACACAGTATGCCATGTCTGCAAGTCATATGCCTGTATATGGAAAACAAAGAGATTAATATGCACTACTAACCCAGTGAGGAAAAGCCAGTACCAGTTTCTAAGAAGGCATTATAAAATGTTCCCAGTTGGGACTGGCCTGAAGTTGGGCCACATAGGCTAAAGTCATTACTTTTCATATTTGCAAAATTAGTGGGGGAGTCAGACTTGGCATGGTACTAGCTTCAGGGCACACTTGTGATCTCTTCCTGGCTTTCTCATTTACTAGCTAGAGACCTTTATTGAGCCACTTAACCTGCTTAAGCATGCATAAAGTAGGAAACTATATCCGAGTTTGCAAGATGATTGTAAAAATTATGACAGATGATGCAACATTCCTGGCACTATAGATGCTTAAGAAACTAATATTATTTCCAGAAACATGTTTAAAAAGATAGATACCCCAAAGCATTTTCAAATTTCCTCCTACTTGACATTGTCATATTTTTCTTACATACACTCTGGTCCTCATTGACTCTTCCCACCACCACCTCATTTTCTTTTTTTCTTTTTTTCTTTTTTTTTTTGAGAAGGAGTCTCACTCTGTCACCCAGGCTGGAGTGCAGTGGCCAGATCTCAGCTCACTGCAAGCTCCGCCTCCCGGGTTTACGCCATTCTCCTGCCTCAGCCTCCCGAGTAGCTGGGACTACAGGCGCCCGCCACCTCGCCCGGCTAGTTTTTTTTTTTGTATTTTTTAGTAGAGACGGGGTTTCACCGTGTTAGCCAGGATGGTCTCGATCTCCTGACCTCGTGATCCGCCCGCCTCGGCCTCCCAAAGTGCTGGGATTACAGGCTTGAGCCACCGCGCCCGGCCGGCCATTTTCTTTAACTATGTTCCTGAAGATTGTGGCTTCCATGATCTATAGCAGCTTTGTTTCATATGACATTGCACATGTCATTTATGTGCCCATCTAAATATAAGTTCCATTCATTTCAACATCTCTGATTCCTCGTCTCTAACTCCTTGTCGCCATACAAGCCAGTCTTCTTACTTTAAAATTTCATTTCTCTACCTACTCATATTTGCTATTGTTTCCCAAATCTTGTTTACAAATCATCTCCTGGGACTGATTGTAAAGCCATGGTTGGATAGAGCTTGTATATACGTATTGTAGGAATATGCAGTTAAAAGGAACATCGCAGGTGTAGTGGGTCAGTAAAGATTATCTTTCGTAAAAGAACATTTTTTGTTGCTCCACCTCCACTCTCTACCTCACTAACTGTCGACCCCCAATTTGCCAAATTGTAAACCTATTCAGGACTTAACCTGTGTCTTGTCAGCTATTGTGTATCTCTTCACAGTATCTAGTGCAGTGTTTGTAGATACATAGGCTGAGTGAATAGTACTGAAATCACACCATCTGAAAACTACTGTGAATCTCATTCATCAGCTAGCCCAGAACCTTCACTTTATAAGTGAGTAACCTAAAAAATTACTCCAGTGTCTGGGCGCAGTAGCTCACACCTGTAATCCCAGCATTCTGGGAGGCCAAGGTGGGCAGATCACGAGGTCAGGAGTTTGAGACCAGCCTGGCCAACATGATGAAACCCCATCTCTACTAAAAAAATATGAGAATTAATCAAGTATGGTGGTGCGCACCTGTAATATCAGCTACTCGGGAGGCTGAGGCAGGAGAATCGCTTGAATCCGGGAATCAGGTTGCAGTGAGCTGAGATCGAACCATTGCACTCCAGCCTGTGCAAAAGAGTGAGACTCCGTCTCAAAAAAATAATAATAATAAAATAAAATAAAAAAATAAAGAATTACTCTACTGACAAAGCTAGTTGCAGAAATGGGACTAAAACCTGATTCTCTGCACTCAAACTTTAATTCTTTAGCTAAAGCCATAATTGATTTAAAGAAAAAAGCTCAATCTTCCCACTTTTAAAGGAAACTGTTAGCTTTCTCCTATAAGATAGCACATATATTGTAATATTTCTCATAAATATAAAGGTAGGAAAAGTAGGGCATAAGACCAAGGGGAAACTTTTTTATTATCTTGAGTTTAACCTTGGGGGTACTTCTACATGTAAGATGTTTTAGAAAAACGCTCACGGCAAAAACCTGTCCTTTATGTTAAGAGTAGGTGAGTATTTACAGTCTAAGGTCTTGTTAGAAAGTTCAGTCTCAGTTCCTAATCTCATCCACCGTGGACTATCAGGCACATTATTTAAACCCTTCTGACATGCATATGTACATATATTAAGCCAGCCTCAGCACCTACTACAAATCACTGTCCTCAGTGTAACCTTGTTTCTTCCCTAGGTGTCAGTGAGAAAGGTAGGACACACAATTCCTTGGAAGAAAACAGAAGGATGAATAACTACTTGATTTCAGCAAGAACTGGCAATATATCTAGACAGACATCCAGCTTCATCTGTAAAATAGGAATAATAACACCTAATGCCTGGGGTACTATGAAGATTGTACAAAATAACAAGTATAAAGTGTTTAGCATAGATGTTAGATGATGTTAATAATGTTTTAATTTTTCTAGGTGGCACATGTGAACTGGTTGATTAGGTTAAAATTATATATGAGAGTACAACTTTACTTTTATAAAAAATATATTTGAGGCCCACTAGATTGTATGTGATATGGTTGTCCACTTCATCCAACCTACCATGATTTTGGTACTTACATATTTAAATGCCCTTGGATTGGATCCAAGGAAGACCAGCCATATACACATATTCAGCCCTAAAGTGAATTGTGCTATGGCAATTATCCCATTGAATTGCTCTTTAAAAGGTCAATTTATTAGCTTTGCCTTTGCTTCCTTCATTTTTGAATGTGGTGCTGATTAAATATCCATGAAGCCTTGTATTAACCTTTTATTCAAAGTAAGTAAAAACCAGTTCAAGATTTTCACTGCAAAGCTGTCATAGGTCACCAGGTTGAAAGCATTTACAGGAAAAAAATTGGGATGTATTTTCACAGGAAAAAAAAAAAAAATGACACCAGGCTGTTAAATGTTCTTGGGTTCCTTTTTAGTTGGACAGTACCAGGGGAACTGTAATCTTATCAGCATTTCTTTGTATCTTACAGCACATATTTGCAAATGGCATTGAAAAAGAGAAGTGATGGAGGTTAAAGGAGTTTCAGATGTAATAATTCTTAATCAAAATTTCATTTAGGCAAGAGCAGCACCCAGATTTACTAAGCAAGGTAAAGTAGTAGGACTTTCTTTCCAGGAAGAATGAGAGAAACACTTGGTAGTAATTTTTGCTTTTCTTATGGGTTCCAGTATATTATGGAGTTAGACATGTATGTCTACATGTATCAAGGGAGCCTCAGCACCTGCTGCAAATCACTATCTTCAGTGCATTCTTGCTTCTTCCCTGGATATCAGTGAGGAAGGAAGGACACATACTCCCTTGGCAGACAACAGAATGATGTAGTACTACTTAATTTCAGCAACAATTGGGAATATATGTAGAGACTGAACCTCAGCATTAACAAAGGATAGAATTCAGTCTTCCTAGAAACTTTAGTTTTACCTACTATATAAGATATTCTGGCAACCAGTAAATTTACAGGCCACTGAATAAAAGTCTAACATTTTTATGTCTTGATATTTCAGTGACTACTCGTCACAGATTTCAGAGAAAGAGTGAAAGGGAATTATGGAGTACAACTAAATACAGAACATCTCTTTTTGTAAAAATTGAGAATTTGATTTTTTATACAAACTTGATTCTGTTCCAGATTATGAAGAAATAAATCAAACATACTATTCTTGCATCTGCTATTGTTTGACAATGATTCTATAAAATTTCAGATTTGTATCCCAGTTTTGAAATTTTGCACACATTCTTTGTTTTCACAAGAACTTTGAATTGGTGCTAAATGTAATCCCCTGCTTTTGTAAATTATTTATATGTTTTTATATTATTTTGGGGAAGAAAAAATTCTTGATTTACAGAGTTAATTGTATTAGAAGATCTGTCATTCTATGTATCTAATCCTTAAGTATAAGAGCTAATAAAATTTTTAAACCAGAAAGTACTGAGGTATCACCTGTTTTAAATTCTAAAAGTTAATATCCAGGACTGAACCTGGATATTAGAGGAATAAATATTTATCAAGTTTGCAAAAATTGCCTGTAGCCAGGAGCGGTGGTTCATGCCTGTAATCCCAGCACTTTGGGAGGCTGAAGCGGGCAGATCATGAGGTCAGGAGATTGAGATCATCCTGGCTAACACGGTGAAACCCCGTCTCTACTAAAAATACAAAAATTAGCTGCCTGTAGTACCAGCTACTCAGGAGTCTGAGACAGGAGTATCTCTTGAACCTGGGAAATGGAGGTTGCAATGAGCGAGATTGTGCCACTGCACTCCAGCCTGGGTTACAGAACTAGACTCCATCTCTAAATAAATAAACAAATAAATAAATAAATATTGCCTGCTGACATATATTTTGTAGCCATGGTTTTGAATTATCTTTTGTTATAGGGTCATAAAGAAACTAGAAGACTTCTGGAGAGATAATTTAGCAAAATATGTGTTAAAATGATTGCATATTATATTTTAAAAGTTTTCAAAATGTTTTAATTACTGAATACATTTGAGGAATTCTAATGTCTAGAAAGACAGCACTAAAGAATTCTCCTGGCTTTAACTAACATCCTTGTCTCTTTTAAGTATGGCTAATAAGGGTTAATGTTTGAGTCTCTAATAATTTATTTCTTAGAAAAATACTTCTTCACTATTTCTAAACTGGAAACATTTAGTAACTATATGATATATTCCATAGGAGATATTCAAAAGAAATGAAAATTCTCTTTGTCCAAGATAATTTCCAGTATGCTTACTGTCTTTGCTTATACTTGATTTTGTCATTTGTGTCTACACATTTTCCAACCAAAAAAGTTTCCATCCCTCTGTACCAGCTATATATAGTGTGCCCACATAGTACACATTCACATAGTAAAGTTTCATAGATATTTTCCATATGTCTTAGAGAAGTAGACACTGTCTAAGCAAGTTGATCCTTAAACTATAAGAACAACCTGTACTAAAAATCCCAGCAGATATTTCACATTAGCACTGTTTGTGCAGTACTATGACCTAAGTAGATGGTCATGTAGACATCTTACCCCTTCTGAAAGTGCTTATTGGAATTCAACACTTTGCAAAAGCTTGTTGAAGCTGCTAGGCTAGAGTTGACATCATTATCTATTAATAGTTAAGAAAATGCTTAAGTTATTTAATCTTCCCTACCTAGTGACTAGATTAAAAATTTAATGAAATATATTTTACCATTGCTAACTTGTCTGACTTGGCATTAGAAAATTCTATTCTGACATCAGTTTGAATGCATGTTGATTTTCTAGAAAATTGAGAAGGATTATTACAGTTACTCAAAAGTAGAAAGAGAAAGGAATGTGTCAGGAGGGATTTTGGTAGAGATTTAATAAAATTTTTACTACTGCAATTATACACACATACACACACACACATATATATATATATATCCAAATTCTTCTTTTAAATAGAGAATTTCTGTTTATTTATGTTTAAAATTTATTGATTTTTAATTGGGAAGCCTACACAGGCTGTCTGCACCTGGCTAATCCTGAATCTGCAAAAAGTATAGAATCTGTCAGAACTGCTCCTGAGAAGTGAAACAGAGCATTTTGATTTTAAAGATGTATATAGAATTATCAAGTAAACAATATGATTGCATTTGGATTTCTACCAGTAGTTAATATATGAATTATATTTAATTGTTTCGAGTATTAACCTACTAACACATACCCTGAGGATAAGCCTGTCTGGCAAAATTTCAGGTAGGTATTATGTTTAAGGATAAAGAATTATGTTTGAAAACTTGTGAGTTTTCATATCAAGAATGTTTCATAAGTTCACTTTCATTATACAGTTAAGAATTTTAGAATAAAAAATGAAACTACAGAAATTGCTTTAACAGTTTTGCACTAAAACAATTTAATTAGAATGAACATAACAAAGAGTAAAACCATTTAAGAACAAGATAAACACGTATTTAAAATGCTTTAAGAGATGATACACAATCATTTTTCAGGTGATTACCCATTTTTCTTCTGCTGTTTATAAATCAAAATTATAAGTAATTTAGTGCTACAGCCACTTGAGTTTGAAATGTAAAATGGGGAGTGCCCATCCTGCAGTATACTTAATGAATGTATACAAATACACCTATAATGATAAACCTGAGCTTCAGTAATGCACTACATGCTCTGAAACCACCTTATATTAGTTAATGAAGACCTAGCTCCCTGGCATTTTTATTTTATTTTATTTTATTTTATTTTATTTTTATTTATTTATTTTTTTGAGACAGAGTCTTGCTCTTTCTCTCCAGCTGGAGAGATGATGCAATGGCATCATCTCGGCTCACTGCAACCTCAGCCTCACCAGTTCAAGCAATTCTCTGCCTTAGGCTCCCGAGTAACTGGGATTACAGGCACCCGCCACCATGCCTGGCTAATTTTTGTATTTTTAGTAGAGACGGGCTTTCACCATCTTGGCCAGGCTGATCTTGAACTCCTGACCTTGTAGTCCACCTGCCTTGGCCTCCCAAAGTGCTGGGATTACAGGCGTGAGCCACCATGCCCAGCCCGACCTAGTTCTTAAGTACTAAGTTTCCAAGGTAGGATACCAGAAAAGTACAGAATAAACATATCCCTGTCCTCAAACAGCTTTCAAACTTATCGAGGACAGGACAAAACCAAAAAAAGAAAACTAGTAAGTACTAAACTGAGAGAATTGACTGTAAGGACAGCTAGGGCTAAATGCATGTAAATTTCTGCATTGTGCAAAGGGATAGGATGAGTAATCGAATTCTATACTCTAGGGATGATGAAAGCACAGATGAGGTAATGTTTTGGAAGGATTTGCAAAACAGGGAGAGTAATTAGGAAATTTGAAATTCAATGTGCTTGTTACCTAACCTTGTGCCTATTCCCTCATCTATATTTACCTATTAAATGTTTTTCAGTAATATTTCCTTTGTTTTCGTAACCCTGCCAATACATTTTTTTCTTGATTATTTTTTCTGTTCATCCCAGATGAGACACAGACAGGATGCTGAGATCAATATGAAAGTGGATTTTTCTGTGCCCATTTCTCTTGTTATATTGCATTAACACATTCAGCCCATTTCACATAAATGGAAAAGGAAATGTTAGTGAAACAGTTAGCTTCAGTTAATTGCTAAGGATGTGGTAGAAGATGATATACCAAGATTGCTCAGGAAAGATATTGTTTCTCCAGAATGGTTACAAATAACTGGCAGCCTTGATCCATAAAAACATTATGTGTTTCATATCAAATCAGCAGTCTAAATTTTAGAACAAGGTGCCATAATTTCACGTGTATTTGTATCTTCTTTTCCCCAAAAGATGTAATAACGTGGGGGAGAGGGGAGGTGTGATAATAATACAAAGGATGACAACATGGCAAGTAATGAAATGCTGAAGTCATAGCATTTTGTCACGAAGTCATGGTTGGAATGGGTCCATTACTGCCTTCACATTTATTTTCATGACCCTTTTTACTGAATATTCCCCTGGTCCCCCATTCTAAAAGAAGTCACTGCTTTCTCTTTGAGTAGGAGAAAAGTAAGCTTTGGTAATTGGAAAGGTAATTTGACAGGCATTGAAATCTTCTATTTCCCTGAATACATAGCTCATTAATGTCAAGACAAAGAAAAATAAACCAGCCCTATAAATGATGGTCTGGAAAAAGTCCAGCCTTATATGCTAGAGGCGCTTTATGGGAATAGCATTGTGACTAGTATGTTAATGAAGACATGTTATTTTATAGTTTCAGATTCTGACAGACTCAAAATGTTTGGAGAAGTGCATTAACTTTTTCAGTTCACAAGGGTCCCTTGGATGCCTCCCTACCCCAGGGAAAGCATCAAGGTTACAATCTGTTAAAAGTTTATCAGACTATGCAGTTAAGTATCTATCACATTTAAATCAACATCTTCCATTTTAAAAATACCATAGCATCCTGATTCAGATATTCAGTCACACTAATTAAATAACATTCTGGGAAAAGATTCTGAAAATTAGTATGACCTGTCCCAAAATAGAAACCGAATCACCTGAGTAGTAAACCCATAGCTCTTAGAAAGTCTTTGATGGTGCAGAAGGATTTTACCCACTAAAATCTAGTTCCTATCATTTGTTACTTGCTCTCTATGATATATTTAAATATGTGCTTTCCAACCTTAAAGGTATGTATGAATTGATGAGTCATCAGATGATATCTGATAGTATCAGGGTTTGAGTAATGTAAANTGAAAAATTTTTAAAAAAAAAAAAAAAAAAAAAAAGGCTATTTTGTTTCTAAAATCTTTTCCAAGATAAACAGCTCCACTGAAAACTTCTTTTTAAGTAAGCCAAAATTCATTGAGCTGTTCTTGAGGATACCCTGGGGTGACGGTTTGCTCTTTCACTATTATACTTTAATTGGAAAGCAGAATTATCATTGTCGGGATTTACCAAAGCATACTTCTTCCAAACACAGAGCTCTTCCAAGATTTTTAGACTTTTATTTTGTTGTAGCTTTTATTATTTAACATTGATTTTCCTTGGTAGCGTTACAGTGCCATTTTCCTGGAGACAAGGGGGCAGTTTATGGTTAATTTTGCTTTTTTGTTTCAGAAATATTTTGACAATACATCACTTGGGGGCTGTTACTGCACATTTGAAGTAAGTGTCTGTTGTGGCAGAGGACATAGAGTTGACATATTATAAAGCATAAATAATAATAATGCTTCCCATTCATATCACATCTGTCATCCAGAGGGGCCCAAAGTGCTCACCACACAGCAGGGAAGGATTATTGTACAGCAGGCCTAAAAGTTTACACAATTATAGTGCATAAAATGCTGATTAGATAACGATTTCCAGTATTATTCCTAAGAGTATGTAAGCCGGAATGTATCCTCTGTCTCCAAAGCCGGAGAAAAAAGAACAAATATAGATAGTTTGTGAGGTGGAAGGATGGATAGGCTTTGTCAGACTCATCCATTCCAGGCTGTCTTTGTTACAGACATTATTGTTCTACCAATTATTAAGTCTCCAAGTAGGGGAAGGAAGTGCCAGGCTTCTCACTTCATTGTAGAATGTCTTGGAACAGTGAAATTTTGCTTCTGTGTCTCAGGACAAACTTCTTTGATTTATTTTTTTCCATATAGCCTGATATGGTTTGGCTCTGTGTCCGCACTCAGATATCACCTTGAATTGTAATAATCACCACATGTCAAGAGTGGGACCAGGTGGAGGTAATTGAATCACGGGGGTGGTTTTCACCATGCTGTTCTCGTGATAGTGAGTGAGTTCTCACAAGAGCAGATGGTTTTATAAGCATCTGGCATTTCCCCTGCGGGCACTAATTTCTCTCTCCTGCTGCCATGTTAAGAAGGATGTGTTTTCTTCCCTTTCCACGATGATTGTAAGTTTCCTGAGGCCTCCCTAGCCCTGCGGAACTGTGAGTAAATTAAACCTCTTTCCTTTATAAATTGCCCAGTCTCAGACAGTTCTTTTTAGCAGGGTGAGAACAGAATAATACCTAGCCCCACTGCTTTCACTTCTCCCCGATCACTGGCAAAGAAAGGTTAGCCAATTCTCCTATCTGAGTTCTTTCTCTCACTTCAAGTTTAGTTGACTAAAACTCACAGAAAGACCCCTAAGGTTGTAGAAAATGGCATCTTGCCTTCTGTGAGAAATGTTGAAACCCTTGGGCTTATCCTGAGGCTCATACGTTTTATCTTGTTTCTTGTTACTGGTTTCTAGACTTTCTGAGTTTTACCTACCTAGTTGCAACGGTCCTTTAAATGGCATTACTCTTTACTTTTAGTTCATGGGTCTTGTTAAAATAAAAATTTTTAAAAACCCTTACTTTTTTTCATGTTCTACAAAACCCCAGGAAGGCAAAGAGAACTAAACTGCACTTCACAATTACATTTTCACTTGAAAACTACTTATCTATTTAACCAATAGTAAGTTTACTGAGTGCCTATATTATGATGGATACTGTTGGAAATTTCATCTGCTTGGAGACTTTTGTCTAAGCCTCACAAAATCCTGCAAGGTAGTTTTATCCCATTTTATAGATGAGAAAGCAGAGTCTCAGGTTTCACAGGTAGAACTTTCTGGGATGGAAAAAAACATGCTTTTGACTGTCATGTGCTTTCAGCTATATTAATCTATGATTCTCTTTTTGTCTGTCACACCTGCTGCCTTCTCTATGAGGTTCAATGGTTTAAGGTAATAGGCAAACCCTGCAAATACTTTCTTCTTTTTCATTCCTTATTTCGATGCATGGAACATTATCATTAAAAAAGACCTGTCATAATATTATACAGAAGGGTAAACAGAGGCCACACACAGAGGGCCAGGCTCCCTCCTCACAAGCCCGGGGCTTTATTTTTTTATTGTTATTAGCAGAAATACCTGTTTATTTTTCTAGCCAAAGACAGGCTGTGACCATTTGTAATCATTTCTATGTTATTCTCATTTCTTCCTCCTTACTCCAGCCACAGTCTCCTGTGTGCCTAGAGTGAGATGAACTCTTAGGAGATCTCAGTACATGGTTTGCAAAACTTCCACATCAAAGAAAGGAGAGACCTTTTTCCCTCCTAGCATTATTTTCCTTGCTTTCCACATATCATTAAGGGAACATGGAGCAGCTCTAATCATAAAGTGTGCAGAAAGTGTCCCCTTGTGTTAGGACAGTTAGGCATATTGTACAATCTAGGGATACTTGGAAAGTACAAGATATGCTCTAATAATTGTGTTTCTTATAGTTGTGGAAAAACACGGGGCTTTTATTCCCCTTATCCAGCCAAAACCTAGAAGAAATGATGAGAGAGGAACTAAAAAATCATAAAACTGCTGTGATATTGATTTAAGGTCAGATATACAACATATCTTAAAAATTATGTAGATCATACCACTGAAATAGGATTAGATAAGAAAGTCAGCCTTTTGATAAATTGCAAAACAAAAGACAGAAGTCTTGACTACACCAGCTCTAGCATTACCTAAAATTTAAATGTCTGCCGTTTTTTTAATATATCAGTTCAAATGAGACTTATTACACTGGGCTATTTCTTATTTTGTTTATGCTAGATTCCTGCCTAGAAAGATTATGGGGAAGTAATAGACAATAGTGGTTAAGAATCCAGGCCCTAGAATTAAGTCACTGGGGTTCACAGGGAGGCTTTATAATTTGTTTATTAACCATGTGACATTGGGCAAGTAATAACATTGGGCAAACATCCATGTCCTCAACTACAAAAAGAGGCAGTAAAAAAAGAATTAATGAAATTTAACTGATATGTGGTGTTAAGAACAAATCAGTGGTTCTCAACTAGGGAGATACTGCCCTCAAGGAGTATTTGGCAATGTCTGGAGACACTTTTGATTGTCACAACTTGTGGTTGTGTGGGGATATTTTGGTGTGGTTACTGGCATCAAGTGAATAGAGGTCAAGGATGCTGCTAACCATCGTACAGTGCACAGGGCACAGGTCAGTACCCCACAACTAAGAATAACCTAATCCTAAATGTCAGTTGCATCATGGTTACAAAATCCTGGGTTAAACACAAGGACATACATAAAGTTTTTAAAATAGTATATAACACGTAGTCAGTACTTAGTGAATGCTAACCATGATCATCATTCATTGTGAAGTTTAGTTGTGTTGGTAACTAATACCCAAATAGCATTTTCAAATTGTAACTCTTGATAAAGAAACTATACTTACTTATTAAATCAGAATGTCCCCACCAAGACTTCAACACTGTTAACTCTGCTATAATCCCCTCTCTCCACCCATATTCATTTCTTTCCTTCTTTTTTTTTTTTTTTTTTTTTTTAAAAAAGAAAGCTCTTTAGTCTAGACACATGGTTGTTGCTATCTCTAGTGCTATACTTTTAATATTTAACTTCTGGATAACCCTCCTGCTAGCTTATCCACACTGCTTCCCTTCTTTAAAGTCCTACTCCAGGCTTATCTCCAAATAACCCTTCTTAATTCACCTAGCTTTAGCATTCTGACATTACACCACTCTTCCAACTCCCCCATTGTCAGGTATTCACTGAAACTGTACCCAAATGGTGTAATTTCTCTTTCATGTAGGTTTGCTTTATCTCAAAAATAAATGTCTTTCATTAATGCTGTGCCCACATTTAGAAATCAGTCCAAATTGCTACTCAGCCAGTCACTGAACATTTGTTATTGACGCTTGGTACCAAAATAAAATTTAAAAACATTTCCACCAAGTGGTTTCAGACCTGGGTTCCGCAGATTATATGAAATGGAAGCAGTAGCACACATTTCAATATACGTAATGGATATTGTAAATTCTTTCATCCGTAAGACTCTTTATAAATACATGTATTGAAGCTTTTAACCAAACCATGGCATATCTTATCTTCTTTCCTGCAATTGCATCAACTTAGCATGTGGTGCTAAAGCATAATAAACCACGACAAAAGTAATCCTTATTAAAACCCAATTATTTTACTCTGGGTACCAGGCCAACAATTCAAGAGGTCAAATAAGATTCTTCCTACAGAGATTCTTTAACTTGGGTGTTGATGAAGCCAGTAAAATCATTTGTACAGAATGCTGAACCCACACGCTAGAATGAGAAATAGATCTTGGTTATTTTACATAGTTGTATCCAAAAGAAAAAATTTAATAGTAATATTTCAAAATAGTAATATCTCAGAAACACAAAACAAAAACCCCTTTGTAGTATTTACAAATCTCCTCTTTCTTGAAGATATGATGCCTAAAATGGCTAAATAATCACATAAAACAAAACCAATGAAAATGAAATCATTACTTTATTGGACATGAAGTGATTAAGTCATGATCTTGAGTGACTGTTAGTGGAAGGATATTTAAGGGCTTTAGAGAGGAGGTCGTGGTGATGAACAAATGTAGGATTTGTTTTCAGATCAGATCCCAAGCAGGTAGGGTTTCTTCCCTACCAAAGGGCTTTGCAAACTCGTTCCACTAACAGAGCATATGCCACAGCAAAGAAGGACACAGCCACAAGCATTGAAGATCCCACAGAAGTAATACTTCAGGAGTGCAATCCATTCCATTCCATGGGTTAACTATTAATAATACAAAACAATACCCAGATGAAAACTACATTGTAAAAGAAATGGACTTTTCCCATTCATTGTAGTGTAAATTCTAAGAGGCCAACTGCTTCGTTTTCTTGTTTGTAACAGTATACATAGACATGGCACAGAACGTGGTGCCTTGTAGAGTTTCATTTATCCAATGAGTAAATGAATGAATGAATTTTTGGATATACTGTTATGGCAAGAGGCATATGAGAGTCCAGGACAAAGACTGTTTCCCTGGTGAAAATTTATCAGATCTGTAGGACGAATGGAGGTGGAAAAATCTTTCATGACAAAATCTTCAAAATGCTGTATCTATTCAAGCTCCCCTTTCGTTTTTAAAGAAAAATGAAAGCCAGAAATAGCTTGTGACCTATACATGATAATAGAAATGGTGAAGAGATGACACCTTGACTAATATTTTCTATGAATTATAACTTATTTGTCTTAAACAAGGAGAAACACATTTGTTCCGTAAGTATGCTAATCTATACACTACTGCAAATATCAGATTTAAAAAGACATATAAGTTGTAAATGCAGATATAATAGTATTATCTCAAGACTATCCTTGGAAAACATTTTATGCCTATTTCTTCTTTGCTCTTATTCTTCTAGTAATTCATGCCCGTTTTGATCACGACATGGATGGTTTGTTTTCCATGAGAAAAGACTGTACTTTAAATATGAAATATTCTAGGTTGTCCGTTAACCATTATTGTTGTTACCAACCTTATGAAGGTGGGAGGAAAAAATCCAGAATACTTTTAAGATAGAAAAATGCCAACTTTTATTTCTCTGCCATATTGACCCTGAACTATTATGTTTGCCTGACATCCATAATGTGAGCTTATTTCTTCAAATTCAGTGTTGTGTAATGGAAAGTGACTTAGCTCTATATTCATCAACGCATCTGCTGACTGTGTAATCATGACGAAGAATATTCATTTGTTTGAGCCTCAATTTTTATGTATATAAAATGAAAATTAAAAAAAAATGTGCTTAATATCCACCTACCTCCAATTTTCTATGATTTTTTGCCTGCTTCTTTGACTATTTTTCTCTATCTTTAAGGCTCTTCACCTTATTTAAATAAAAGGAATCTTGGAATTGTCTTTATTTTGGCTTCATACACCTTCTAAATAAGGATGTATCTATACCTAGAGCTCTTAATGTTTTCTAGAGGCTGGCAACTTGACCAGCCTCTAGATGGTGAGGCAAGAACCTGTTTTATAAAATTATGTAAATATAAATCTAGCTGCCTGCTTGGGCTCCATTTTTCTTAGGTAGGTATTATCAATGCTTATAAACAAATACTTGAGTACACAGGTATGTAAGGTTATGATTCCACTGCTGATTCAATGTTTGTCCTCAGCTTATCTCAATTTCTCACCAAAAGTCAATCATAATCTCTGGTTGTCTGTGTAGCCCTTGCTGTTGTTCTCTGAACATGTTTATTTCTATGTGTCTTCCAATCTGAATTAATTAATCATTAAAACAGTTCCTTATACAATTTCGAGCACAGCTCCAAACCTTCCAAAGTAAAAAATTATGAAAATATTGAGTTTGGTTTAACATCTTTGTTAAAAAGACATTGCATTTAGTGTGGACTTTCTGTGCTTAGTGACTGCAGAGATTGTGACAATAGCTACCAAAGTTCCATTCATGACAAGGGATCATCAAGAACTATAGCAGGTCTCATAGCCAAGGTAAAGCCTAGTCCAGACATATCTGGATAGTATCATAAATACTATTTACTTCTTCTGTACAAAGATTGTAAAAACTTTCCAAGGAGGCTTTCAGCAAATTCTTAGTTGTAAATTAATAATTTTGGAAAAACAAATAGTTGGTAGTTGTAAAGTTATTGATTGAGACCATTGTGAGCTTTTTGACTCTCAGTGTCTCTCAGCTTTTTGACTCTGAGCTGCCTTGCAGAGATATTTTATGCCATTAATGTTTCATGTAGAAATTTATCAACTCTTAAAAACTTTATAATTAGCAATGATTACATGGAAATGATTTTGAAACCACATGTTAGAGAAATGCTTCAGGGTAGCTTTCTGTAGTGACTTTATGTTGTGCTTCTCAGTAAATATATATTGTTTGTGCTATTGAGAATTTCTTTTGTTATGGCCTGATCCCTGGAGATGTCATTCTCTTGAGAAGCTGGGCTGTGTAACCAAAAACAGGTTGCAGCAGGACCAGAGACAGAGGATTTTAGAACACCTCATTCTCTGGCCTGCTACAGTGCCTCCGTCTCTGCACTCCTGAGAGAGAATGCATGCAGATGGTGTCTCTGAGGGTCTTACATTGTCAGCTCATTGGTCAGAAGAAGGGGCTAGCAGGACATTTTCTTAGAGATATCCTTGCAAAAGGCTAGCTCTATCAGAAACTGGGCGCAGATTAATGTATTTAGGTCTGCTTATCGTTTTCATCAGATCTGACTTGGATATTTTAAAAAGATATGACAATAACATCAGGCCCCAAGGAAGCCTGTTGAATACAGCAGGAGTAAAGGAGAACATTCAAAAGAAATATTCGGTTTATGGTAGCCAGTATTTCCAAGATGGGACAGAAATTATCTCGGCCATCCCAGCTAATCTCAGTAAGTACAGAGCATCTAAATGTAGAGATGAATGCTTGACTTCCTAATGAGTCTGTTTCATGAAATACTATTTGGTGTTCTCTTTTTATAAATTAGACATTTTCTTTTACTTGGGTTCATTTTGTTTTGTGTTTTGGACAAAATGGATTTGGTAAATTAAAGCCTGGTTTGTTTGTTTTTTTCAAGACAGAAGAAAACAAATTGTGTGATGTAGTTGTATTCTCTGCTACGTCTCTAGAGTGATTGATTGTTGTAAAGAGAGTGCAAAAATATATTTAATCCTATTACAAATTAGAATAATAGCCCGCAAACCTAGATTATGCCTCAGAGCTCCTACTATCTTAGAAAGAACAGTGATTTGAAGAATAAAAATTTCAGCCATAATTCTAGATTGATTACAGTAGTTATGCAAATGTAATTATAATTTTCTGTGCAGAAAAACATATTTAAATAGAAAGCACTGCAATGATCTTATTCAGAAGCTACTCTGGTGAATACTTTTACTGTAAGGGAGAACTTGGTGTATTTTAATAATTGTCAGGCGACCATTATGATTGTATATTACAGTACTGTGTAATTTTCTTGAATTGGATATGTCTCTCTTTTTGTACGATTTTAATTACCAAAAGTAATGACAAACCTTACTAAATATGCTAATTGTACACAATAGCAATTTTCTCCATGCAGGCATAAAAATCTTGAAATAGTTTTTGCATTTCTAAAGGAAGAATACCGTGCAGGGAACTCATATGAAAGCCACTGAGGACAGCTTGTATTTGCTGTGAAATTCATTAAAATCAAGGTGGGGTGCCCCTTTCCAGCAAGCAAATTTCAAACATGTTATTTTTTAAGTTACTTAAGGCTCTATGTTACCATGGCTTTAGCCCTCATATACTTGACTGAATGAAGGAATTGGAAAATTCCATCTTATTTGAATCTTGTACATTTAGTGAGAATTTTCTATGCTTAGTGCATTTAGTAAGGACTTTCTATGTTAGTGCATTTAGTGAGGACTTCCTATGCTTAATGACTGCAGAGATTGTGACAATAGCTACCAAAGTTCCATTGATGACAAGGGATGATCAAGAACTATAGCAGGTCCCATAGCCATGGTCAAGTCTAGTCCAAATATATCAATACTATCATAAATACTATTTATTTCTATACAAAGATTATAAAAACACTCCAAGGAGGCTTTCAGCAAATTCTTAGTTGTTAATTAATAATTTTGGAAAACAAATGGTTGGTAGTTGTAAAGTTATTGATTGAGACCATCCTGAGCTTTTTGACTCAAGATTTGTTACCTTGAAGAGATATTTTAAGTCATTAATGTTTTATGAAGAAATTTATCAACTCTTAAAAACTTTGCAATTAACATCGATAACACCATTTCACAACCAAATATACACCCCCTAGTGACATGATGGCTCCTATGATGTAGAGTAAGCTTGTTTCTTTCCATTGAAAACATGTTGAGTAATCTTATATACTTTGTAGAATTAGCAGATCAGAAAGCAAGCTCCAATCCTGAAGCAGAATGTTCATTTTATTCTCCTTCCTATGCAGGGTTTTAAAAACTCTATCTGTACTTGTATTATTTCTTGCAAGGCAATTCAGATTCCACAGAAAATTTTGTCAATTAATTTTCATTACTGTGTGCATATCTTACATAGTGTTCAGAGTCATATTCTGGACTTTCATAAAGAGGAAGGAATCAAAAAGAAACATAAGATGCCATCCCTCTCTAAAGGAGTTTTCAGTCCATTGGAATCCCGCTTAGTTCCTGACTGCTAAGCTTTCTGTATTTCCCCAAACTTAGCAAACAAGGCCCTTTCCACATCTAAACAGTAAAGGAAGCTAATTACCTCCAAGAGGAAACGGAGAAGAACCAAAAGTTAGATCCGAACTCAGTTCTCTAGTGTCCTGTTCATTAGGAGCTAAATTCATCGTGGATCTAATCACTCTTGCTTAGGAGATGTCATCATACTCCCAAGTCATTTAGAAAACCTTTTGTCAATGCTATTTAAAACACTGAACCTCCTATTTTGGGGATGTGTAGATACTTGGGGAGACATAATTAATAAGGCAAGGATCTTGATGTATAAATAATCGTGTCTTCTCTTTTGTTGATAGTTATATAGATTTAAAGAGAATAAGTACATTTTTTCATCATACTGTTAATAGATCTCTTGGATTCAGCATCCAAATTTCATAACAAAGCCAGGATTGGTTACTTAGAATGGTGAACTTTCACATTAGGTTGACAGCATTGGGAGTTAAAATAACTTATCATTAAAAGTCAGGAAACCAAAGATGCTGGAGAGTGATATGGAGAAATAGGAACACTTCTTACACTGTTGGTGGGAGTGTAAATTAGTTCAACCATTGTGGAAGACAGTGTGGTCGCTTCCTCAAGGATCTAGAACTAGACAATTACCATTTGACCAGCAATCCCATTACTGGGCTTTACCCAAAGGATTATAAATCATTCTACGATAAAGACACATGCACACCGTATGTTTATTGCAGCACTATTTTCACAATAGCAAAGACTTGGAACCAACCCAAATGTCCGTCGATGATAGGACTGGATAAAGAAAATGTGACACATATACACCATGGGATACTATGCAGCCATAAAAAAGGATGAGTTCATGTCCTTTGCAGGGACATGGATGAAGCTGGAAACCATCATTCTCAGCAAACTAACACAGGAACCAAAAACCAAACACTGCATGTTCTCACTCGTAAGTGGGAGTTGAACAATAAGAACACATAGACACAGGGAGGGGAACATCACACACCAGGGCCTGTCGGGGAGTGGGGGGGTTAGGGGAGGTATAGCATTAGAAGAAATACCTAATTTAGATGACGGTTGATGGGTGCAGCAAAGCACCAAGGCACGTGTAGACCTATGTAACAAACCTACCTGTTCTGCACATGTATCCCAGAACTTAAAGTATAATAAAATAATAATAATAAAGAATAACACTTACCATACTGAGATATTTTAGGGAATCCATATGTACTAAGTTGCCTGAGGGACTGACATTTTACACCTTTTGTCCACGGTGATTGCTAACAGTGCCACTTGGAAAGTTCTCCTGACTTGAATAATGTATTATAATATCACAGCAAAAAAGCATTGCATCTTTCCAAAGTTTCAGATCTAAGGATCCACTTCCTTTCTTGGATGACTCTTAAAGTTTTCAATCAGCCACAGAATAAACATGAACTAGCCGACATAGCTCAGCCTAGGTATTATACTTTGCCTATCCATGCCTAAAACCTAAGACATACAATCATGGAGAGAAAGAATTTGAATATTGTACTAAATTAGAAAGGTATCCAGTTTCAGAAAAACAAGAGTGTGTAAATTCTATTTTGGAATTTATTCCATAGTACTTAGTATTTATTTGCCTTTTAATTCTATTACATATGTTTTAAATTTCTCAAAATATACTTTTAATGAAAATACACTTCTGGTTTTAAAGAGTATAGAGATCTGGCATCAGGCAGCATAAGTTTGTCTTTCTAAAGAAAATACAGCTTGGGCTTTCTGAATGGGATCCACTACTCATCAGTGTTACTAGAACCTCAAGAACAGAGTGCCTTGTTTCCAATTCTAAATGAGCTGCTGGGTTAAACCAAAGCCATAAAAAATGTAAAAACTTGCACATACTGGATGATTCCAAGGCTTTAAAATAGGAATAATGAATGGTTTCATTTTCCTTTTATATTCCAAAATTGTGCTCATTTCATTAAAATCAGATAATATTTCACAATGCTTTTTCCTAATAAAATAAAGGTATATGAAATGCATTTAAAGGTGGTTTTGTTTTCTTCCTTATTATGTCTGCCCTTCATGAAGGCTGACCTAGTTTGAGTCCCAGCTTTTTGAAAGTAGAAAGAAATATGCTAAATGGTTCTCTATTATTTTTCTATATTTTTTCACTTTTATTTCACATTTAGAGTAAATTACTCAGTTTTGCCCCTCCCTTCCCCCCACCTTTTGTCAGAGATAGGGTCTCACTCTGTCACCCAGGCTGGAGTGCAGTTGTGGGATCAAAGCTTACTGCAGCTTCAAACTCCTGGGCTCAAATGATCCTCCTGCCTCAGCCTCCCTAGAAGATGGTACTGCAGGCATGCACTACCATGTCTGGCTAATTATTATTTTATTTTCTGTAGAGAGGAGGTCTCGCTTTGTTATCCAGGCTGATCTCAAACTCCTGGCCTCAAGTGATTCTCCTGCCTTGGCCTCCCAAGGTATCAGGATTGCAAGTGTGAGCCACTGTACCTGGTCTGTTCCCCTGATAGCACAGAAACTTACAACTGTAAGGGGCTGAAAAGGTCGTTCAGTCTCACTGTCTGCCTAGTGCATGCATTTCCTTCAGCAGTCTTCATAGATGAGCGTCTTGCCTCTCTTCAAATATTTTTCATCTTTAAGATAGCCTGTTTCATTGTTAAATCGTTCTGATGATCAATAAGTTGTGCTTTGTGTTTGCACTGTATAAGGCCCAACCCCAAGAACAAAAGTAAACAAAATATGATTTATCCCTGCAGAGAGTTTTGAATCACAAGCACAGTTTTGCATGCAATAGTAGTAAAATAGAGTAATACAGTTTTAGCAATCAATGAATATACTCTAGGAGCAAAAAATTCTGAAATTACATACTTGACATACATCATTGTGGAAGAGACATTTAATTTGTTTCTTTAAAGGTGGGTATATCAACAGGCAATGTTGAGGAAAAGAGTAACCTAAGAGATCAAAGGAGAGAATTCATACATCAGGTCAGGGAATGGGAGAGAATTCACAGAATGCCTCAGGAAATGACTGGCTTGCAGAATGAGTATAACTGGAATGTATAACAAAAGTTTGCAAAGGCAGATGGTGGGCAGATGATAGAAAACCTGCTAAGGGGTTTGGACTTGGTCTGCAGGCATTAGAGAGCGATTGATGTTTTTTAAGCCAGGGAATAGAATTATTAGAGCTGTGCTTTGGGAAAATGACTTCCCCAGCTGACTATGAAATGGTCTAAGCAGGGAGAGACTAGAAGCTGAGCAATAGCTAAGGAAACAATTGCAGTAGTTCAAGAAGGAGGTAATGAAAATTAGAACTAGGGTAATGGAAGTGGGAATATGGTGTAGGCAAGGGGAACATTGCTGAAACGAGAGGAATTGGTCATTGATTATGAGGGTTGGGGATGGAGAGAAGAGACACTAAAGAGAAAGGGAACAAGCTGAGAAAGTTCCATGTCCACAAGTACTTACTGAGGATTGATTTATGTTATATAAGAGCAATGCTAGTCACTGATGAGTTAGACAACCAAGGTATGATTCTAGCTTTACTTAACATGTATTCTGTGTGTGTGTGTGTGTGTGTGTGTGTGTGTGTGTGTGTTTAATAGCATGGACACTGGTGGCAAGTTATACTTTCAAAAAGCTCTCTATAGGGCAAAATAGATTTCAGTAAAACTGACAGACCTAACTGTGACAAAAAATGCTAACATTAAAAGGGCAGTAAGTTATCGTCAGATGGAGAATTAGCAGAAATGCATCGTAGGCAGAGGCTTCAGCATGAGCAAAGGTTGTGAAGATGCACAGTGTGTTTGAGAACTGTAGAATTTGGTGCAGAAAGTAATTAGAATACAGGGACGTGAATAATTTTGAGCAGATGTGTAGAGGATATTAAAAACTCTATAAAAGAGGTTAGACTAATTCTCTAGGTAATGGGAAGCTCTGGAAGAGTGTGTTTTTGTTTTTGGTTGTGGCTTTGTTTTGTTTTCAGTAGTAATGAGAAGTTATTTGCTCTAGGTTTTGGAAGATAATGCTGGTAAAAAGTAGATGACACGTTCCATAGTATGAAGCCTAAAGGCTTTGGACAACTGTGAGTAAGGAGACTCTCATGGTTATCAGGGTTGGTAATGCTATTATTGACCTGCAGGAAATCAGTTGACTGGTTAAAAGAGAAAATGATGTAAAGCCATTTTAGAATTGGAGCAAGTTCTCATCCTCTCAGGTAATAAGAATCAATTTTTAACATTTTCGGAAAAGTTGGTATCGCTTCTTTAAAAATAATCTGCTTTCTATAGTATACTGTATCCTTGTCATGCATAGTATTTTGTTGTATAACATGGTTCCTTCCTCCCAGTTTCCTACTCTTTTCCTAGTGGGCAGTTATAAGAATTATTTTTGTCTGGCACTTGATAAGAACATGATCTATTGGTTGGTAATTTCTTACTTTCTTTGCAGCAGAAAGAATAAATAAAGTGCAAATATTCAATAATGAGCTGAAAAAGACAGTGGTTTCATGTGTATTTGTTATTATTTTGGTTACTGTTTGGTCACCTGGCTGCAGGACAACAGCCTGTCCCACTGTTATCTAAACTGTTGTGCTCTCACGATGCCACATTTAATCAATCAGCTTCTCAAACTATGGATCTGTGGAATTCAGAAAATGTTTCCAGAGTTTTAGCAATGATATGAGCAATAACTTTTGGCCTGTCTTTGTCTTTCCTGAAAAAGTCTGTTATTTTAACTAGATGCACATAGCAAGGAATGAATGTGAATAACCTACCATTGTGTTTGGGAGAAAGAAGACAATGGTAGCTCTGCACATAACATTCTCTGCCTAGACTACAACTCATAGTGTCAACTTAACTACATTATTACCACAACTAGTGTGTATTAATTCATCCTGTCTTCAGGTTGTTGATTTAGGAGGCAAAGGAAGGTAGAAAGAGTAGATAAAAGATTGTCTTGAATAACTCTACAAATTTTCAGAAGGAAAAATCTAAATGAACAATAGAAGCTTTAATATTAAAACCCCAGTTTTGCAACCATGAGGCTGAATATGCCAAATAGCCTAAATTAACAGTAGGGAAAAGACTCAAGAAAACTACAGCGGCCACTAAACAGAAAAGAAAATGCTTCCAAAAACAATTTTTATAAATCACCTACAAATTGACACCAGAGAGTACTAAAGATTCTTCCACTCTCTCTATATATATCTTAACTTTTACTTATATGTTCTTGTGAGTTTTGAGACATTGATAAATGTATTGCAGAATGACCAAATCATATGGACTATAACAAATGTTTTATTATAAATGAGCCAAAAGACACAAATCTTTCCTTACAAGAGTGTCTCTAAAATATCTCTCTGACCCTGTCGCTATCCTGATTGATAGATTTAAGATTCCTGGGTTCCCTAAAATAACTACAAGACTTTCAGTATGATCTAACCCCTGCCTATCTCTATCTCTATCTTCTTTTATCTCTCTGCCACCCCACCAATATAAAGTTTTTAGTCAAGCAATACCTCACCTCCATTTCACCAAATACGCCATGCCTTTTCATACCCTGTGGCTTTTTTACCTCAACGCAATACTTATTTCAATGTGTTTGAATTATTAATTTGTATCTCTCCAACTAGATTTCATTGTCAGGAAACAGTTCTAAATGAGAGTGGGCATCTGTCATGTCAAGGGGAAGGAAAATGTTCCATCTTTGATATTTCTATCTGGGATGACATGAGAGTACATAATCTATTGTATAGTCTATCAGTGCCTTATGGAATTGCTCGTCATTTCTTCCCCATAGCTACTCATGAAATGTT
This sequence comes from Rhinopithecus bieti, assembly GCF_001698545.2. Classification (NCBI taxonomy): domain Eukaryota; kingdom Metazoa; phylum Chordata; class Mammalia; order Primates; family Cercopithecidae; genus Rhinopithecus; species Rhinopithecus bieti. Next base: position 221,277 of record NW_016822275.1, on the reverse strand, counting down.
GGAAATATTATCTATTTCACATGTGATCCTGAAAGAACACTATTATGGTTTGGAAATTTTAAAACAGGATGTGAAAAATTGAAATAAACAATTTTAAAATTTATAACCGACTTTAGGAAAATTGAGTTAAACATATGAAGCAAAAAGGCACATCAGTTTTCAAGAATGTTTCATGTGCCCATTTATACTGAACATTCTGGAAATTGTTTTGAGTAACTGCTTTGCAACTTCAAGGAGGTTGCCAACAGATTTTATCAACTTTCAAATTAGGAATGAATATAGCAGCAATTGAGAATAAATATTACACTGACAAGATTAGACACTCATTTCCTCACATCAGCACAATATAATAGAGACATCACAAATTTAAGAAATAAAACAGCTTTTGAAGTAGCAAAAATTTGTGTTTGCCATTACAAATAGAGATACTTAACAAGAATAACCAAATGTACAAATTGCCTTTGTAATTATGTTCCACAGCTGAAAGCAACTAGCTCTGTAATCTTAACAAGCTATTTTTCTTCCCCAAGCCTCTGATCTCTCATCTCTGTACCTGTTGTAGGTACAGAAGGGACTAATGACAGAAGTGGTATATATGGACCCTATTCCATACTGGTGCATAATTAATCAGGCTATTCTCATCCACCAAGCCTTAGAACATTACTCAACTCTCTCAAAAACCACTGTTTTTATATAGGAGTTGTCTAAGAGAGAAAATCTCATTTCTCAAATCCTATAAATCTCTTGGCTCAAACTCTAAATCATAAACAGGTTCATACTTTGGAAAGGGCTTGAGGCTTTTTAAGAGTTGCCTAGATTCCTCTGAGGTCTCTAGACTGTTTTGTAACATTACTGTCATGTATTTGTTCTATCCTTGTAACTTTTCTCAAGAATGTTATTTTCGTTTATTATTCATCTATTTCCTCCACCCCAACACCTCGAGGTCAACAGAAGAGAGAGTTGAACTGACTTATCTTACTCTTTAGTCATACAACTAACTCTAAGCCAAGCTTAAACTGGTACGCAGATCCCTGGACACCTAGTCTATTTCTCTGGAATGATGGATAGAGTAGGGCAGAAAAATGAGGGAAGGATGACGGAAGTTCATCAGAAAGCCAGTAATATATAAGATTAGTTTTGTCAGCAAAACCTAGTAAACTTTTACATTAAAAGACAAATATTTTGATCTCCCATTCCCACTCTCAAAAAGGTTTTTTAGTTCATATTGTTTTGCTAAAATTCCTGAACTGGAATCTGAAGCTGGAAAAACAGCTATCACTGACATCCTAATATTCTTGCCATTCATGAAGGCCAGAAACTAAAATTGGGCCTAGAGGAGAAATCTTGACCAGAGTAAGATCTTTCTGGGATAAGCGTACTTTACAATGATAGACTCAGCAATGACTGGCCAGGTCAAGGCTGCTCAGCCTGAAACTAACATAGAGCACTGAGAAAATAAGCTGTTTCATGTCTTCCCTTTCTATTCTCTCTGAATTCTATATGGAGGTATGCGTATTGGTTTCCTACGCTGTGTAATGAATGACAACAAACTTACAAGCTCTAAACAACACATTTGTTATCTCACAGTTCATGTGGTCTGAAGTCGGGGCACAGGTTACCTGGGTCCTCTGCTCAGCTCTCACTAGACTACAACCACAGAGTTGGCAGGGCTGTGTGCCTTTCTAGAGCTCAGGGCCCTCTTCCAAGCTTGCATGGTTGTTGGTAAAACTTAATTCTTTGTGGTTGGAGGACTGAGGCCCTCAGCTCTTAGAGGCTGCCTGCCATGGGACCCTTTCCATTAGCAGCTTGCATCAAGAAGCTTGCTTCTTGAAGGCCAGCAGGAGAGTCTGTCACTCCTTTCTCCTAAGATGGAGTCTTTATAACATAGCCTAACATTTGCCATTTTATATTGGCCAGAAGCCAGTCACAGGTCATGCCCACACTTAAAGGGAGAAGATTCCAAAAAGATGTAGATATAGGAGGCAGAAATCACTTATCAGTCTAAGGTCTGTTTACAACAGTTTGTGTGTGCTCTAAAACATATATGTGTAAATACATAGAAGTTGGTATGTGCCAATCTCTTATTTACATTTATTAACCCATTTTATTTTATCTTATTCAAAATTAAATGTTATTTTATTATTCTCATTTTACATATGAGGAAACTGAGGCAGAGAGCATTTAAGTTACTCATCCAAAGCACATAGCTGGGCAACAGCAGAATAGGTATGTGAATGCAGATAATCTGGCCCCAGAGTCTATCTTCTTAATACATTCTCTGTCTCTCTGTGATAATAGCTTACTCTTTTATAGTACCCCATAAGTGCTTTACATACTTTAATATTTAAGCCCCTGGTGATTAAAGAATTTTAGTATGCATTCAATTCATCTCCTTAATTTTCAGAGAAACTGAAAGGGATCATAAAATATATACTTCAGTATGATTGTTCTTCGATGTAAGTAGTTATAAATACTATTTATTGAGCAGTCATTTTGCTAAACAATCCATAAATGTTATTTTATTTATCCTATAACCTCTCTGTGAGGTAGAGATTGCCATCCACATTTTATGTTAAGGACACTGAAATTAGAGATGGTAAATAACTCAGCCATGCTTTCTTGGGCTGTGGCTTCAAACCCAGATCCCTTTGATGCTAAAGCTGCTGATTACTGTGGTCTGAGATTTGTAAGGCACTGCCAAGCTAGTACCTGTTCTTCTTTCCTTTTCAGCAAAATGTGCTGACTTGTTGGGTTTGTTTTGTTGTGGGAAGAAAATAACAATTTTATGACTTTTATCTTATCTGAAATCGAGGCCGTGTTGTCTGACTTTCACAATTGAACAACCCCTGGATGACCAAGAAAGCAAATGTAGCAACTTCATTTTGTAAGTGTCTGCACTGCATCCCAGCCAGAGCTCATCTGTGCCTGCAGCCTGCCTTGCTCACCAGTTTTATGCTCAGATTTCTGAGCTGATTTCTAGCCATATTCACAGTGAACAATCTATAGATTCAGGAAAGGCAGATCCAGACACACTTTGTGCACTTTTCACCACATTGATATCCTGTTATCAAGAAAAATGACTCTAGACTCTGTGGACTATCATCTAGAGTCATATTCTTCTTAATCTCTATTGTTTAGGAATATGTTAATACAGAGTAACTTTATATAGATCTCTCTAAATTACATTGACTGTCTTATTTTATGCCTCACCTTTTCCTTCTAAGCACCTGTTATCGAGTACATTCAGAATTTCATGTAGGTGGCCACTGATTTAATTGAAGGTGTGAGATAAGTAGCAGATTTGTGTGCTGGATTAAATTAGTAAAAAGGATGTCGTATAATATTAACTCAAAAGCTATGATGATGTCTGCTTCCACTGATAATTTTAGTTACATATTTGAACTATCTCTAGTTAGATAATTTCCATTTCTTTTTATTACACAAATGTTTAATGGAAATTGGGGCTTTGTTTTATTCTTTGCCAGTAGATGATAAATTCTGTCTGCCATTGGAAAGAAGCACAATGTAGATTCAGATGAGCTGCCAAATTGATTTTTGTGTTTGCCCTTCTTTAGCCTTGACTCTTTCTATAGCTTGCACTTTTAGTGAAGATTTTCTGTGCAGATTAGTTCATTATATCAGGATACAAGCAGTTTATCACTATGTGGCAACTTTACAGCACAGGTTCAGGAAAACTGTGGATGAGCAATTCTCAGTTAGGAGAAGTTCAGTGCTAACATCACCCAATGTAAGAGAATTAGGAGAGGTTCTATTTAATATACCTTTTGCTTTATGATTAAAAACCCACAAGTCTTCCGCAGCTTCATTCCGCTATGTGTAGGCTTTGATTTATATTAAAACATTTAAGCCCTTCTTGGAGTGAAGGAAGGTAACATACTTTATGCTGCAGTTAGTCATTAACATCTTAGTATAAGTTAATTCCAGGTCCTTTCCTGAAATAAGATTTTGGAAATTAAAGAATATAAAGATGATGTACGTTTAGATTGTATGTGCTCATATATCTGTATGTGTGTTCTATGAGGTGTGGTGGATGGAAATTGAAGAAATACGTATAACACAAAGAGGCAGAAACTCTGAAAACACATTTACTTTCTTAACAGTTGATTTGAAATTTACATTGATTTATTTTATTATACTATTGTCTTACTTTGTGATTATTTATTTGAAAATTTGTGCAACAAAGAATATGAAATTATATGGAAAGAACCTTATAGCTTTCAATTGCTACAGTTATTCAACAACCATTTTTGACCAAGGCATAGTTTCAAAAAATACAGGTATGTAACACTTGGTTCCCCTTCATGTTCAGTACTTCACTTATATCTAAATAATAATAAGCTATAAATATATAAATTCCATAAGAGAAGAATAAATTAAATGCTATGTTAGTGTAGAGAAGGGAAATATGTTTATGTGGTGGGGTCAGGGGTTGGATATATTGATAAGGAAAGTCATTTTGGAGATAGCAAATTTAAAATTCATATTCTAAATTTTTAGATCTTATTTATAGGAGAGTAGCCAATCACTCCCTCAAGACAAATTTTCTTTTAATCTAGACACAATTCTGAAAACTCATGATATCTAATATCTTGCTATTCAAGGTGTGTTGCAAAGAGCAGCAGCAAAGGCATCACCTGGGTGCTGATAGAAACACGAATTTTTAGTTCCCATTCCAGAGCTACCAAAGCAGAATCAACAGTATCTGAATTTTAAGAAGATCCCCAGGTTAATTGTAGTACACTAAAGTATAAGAAGTATTGGCCTAAAATGCTAGTGCAAGGTAATTTGCCTGAGCTTTGGCACATTGGGAATGTCTTGCTTTGTTTGGCTAGGAGTTGATGGAAGCAGGAAGACTGACTACAAAAAGATTAGTAAAAAAGACAACCCACCTACAGCATGCCAGTGAGAAAAGACAGAGAAAAATTTATGAACAGCTGGCTCAAAATGAAAAAAAAAAAAACAAAACCAAAAAGCAGCTAGACTACTTCGTGTGGGCAAGAAGCTCCATATACCAGAGCAATCCCTAAGGGTCTCTGTGTATCGCAGCAACGTAGAATAATTATCATTCATAATAATGAAACCCATGTCATTTTTTTTTTAAAAAAAAAGGTTGAATTATGTTCATAGTCCTTTGATTAAGAAGGCAGGGAAGTGAATATTGCATTTCAGGTTGGTTTTTCAGCAAAAAATTGGTTCATTTTACATTTTAATTTTGCATAAAGAAGTATGCTCCATTTCACATGTGTTTTAGGTAGCAAAAAATACTGGGTATTTCCGAAAAAAGTTATTGAAAAAAGTTTGATGTTTCTAAAAAATATAAAAAGCAACCAAGTACATATTATGGGAAATTATATCCTCCCTATCTTGAAGGGAATTTGTTACACACATTTTACAATTAAAATATATGCATGTGTATATACATAGGCACTAAGAGTTGCAAGTGGTGAAGGTTATCCTTCTTATTGCACTACCTCAGGAGTCACGGGTCATATAGTATTCTGTTAAAATCAGGAGGCATCATTTATAGTTCTCTGAAGTTGTGTTGAGACAAGGTTCAGGGATGAACACACTATCATCTTTTCAGACTTTAGAGCAGATAAAGGTTTTAAATCTTCCCTCCCTTAACTCATATTTTTGACCTCTGTGGTTTTCACCTTGGGATAAAAGCATGCAGACTGCAGTATCTTATTGTCCCTGCAATTTCTGCTTGATGGCTAAACATCATGGCATTTCTTTTGGGAAAGGTCATCCCACTCTGCTGACCTGGCTCTCTTTTAGCAAAAGCAATGCAGCAGCATTTTATAAAAATCCCTGAAGTGGTGGTAGTCTGGGCCAACCCAAGACTTGAAACGGGTAAAGGTTATATTGCCCTCGCTTTAAGCCTTCCTTGCCTCCTTTCTCTATGTGAAGTCTCCCTTGCACCCCAGCAGCCCAGCTTCCTCAAGTTCCCAGGCTGAGTGCCCTCAGACTCATCCTACTCTACAGAGATGAACTCTAGGAACAGGCTGTAAGATAGATGGCCATTTATGCTTTTGAGACTTAAAACTTATATACCCTTGGGGAAAAACATAATTTAGGAAAATTCTAAGTATCTAATATTTTGAGGAAGTATACAGCTTTACATGGGAAGGAGACAATAAGCTTCTCAAAGCCAAAGGCTATGTTAGGATAAAAATGAATAAAGGACTTTGCCTGGCACTAGCAGATACTCAGAAAATATTTGCAAAGTTGAGGGATTAATGTCCTGCTAGAGATATTTCAAAAACCAAGGAACTTGTAGATGATATCCTTTTCTTCAAAAGGTCTTTGTCTCCATTCATGAATTCATCTTTAGTAGATTGTCTTATGCCTTGCTTATAGGTAATCACAAGCTAGTTAAAATGATAATATTTTAGCTAATAATACTTAATATAAAATCACTTCTTCCAGCAACCTATGTCAAAATATCCTGATTAAATAATTCCCTTCTCATGAATACATACCATTTAAATTTTCTCAATGGTCAATAGTCACACTTCAGTGATTCTCTTTTATGAGCTACAATAAATTTTTGTAATTGCTTCTGAGAGATATGTGCTTTTATCATCAAGTAGGAGGTATGAATTTCGACCTCCAACGGTCCACCCACCATGTTGACCCATTGGCATTTCAAATGTACTGTGTTCCAAAAAGATTTCAGCATCTTGCTTTTAACTCTTTTTCTCTATGTGGATTTTCTGTATTTTGTTAGTAGCACCACCTTCTTTAAAACGCAAAGGAAGCAGACAAGCAAATATATTTTTAAACGTAAAAAATGCAACATAAGTGTTGTAATGAAATAATAAGTAAAAGTTGTGGTACACCAAGAGAGAGTGGATAAATAATTATTGGGACTAAAATGGAGTATATTCAAAACATTCCACTCTTTATCTGTGTCCTGTTGCTGTAACAAATTACCAAAAATATAGTGGCTTAAAACAGCACAAATAAATTTGCTTACAGTTCTACGGAGGTTGGAAGTCTAGCATAGATGGGCAGAACAGCTGCATTCCTTCTGGAGGCTTTAGGGGAGAATATGTTACCTTGTCTTTTCCATTTTCTAGAAGCCACCTGCATTCCTCATTTTATGGCCTCTTCTTTGCGTCACTCTGATCCCTGCTTCCCTTAGTATAGCTCTGTCTCTGACTCTGGTTCTTTTTGCCTTATTCTTTGTGACCCTTGTGATTACATTGGGCCCACCAGACAATCCAGGATAATATCCCCAACTCAAGAGTCTTAATTATACCTACAAAGACTTTGCCATGTCAGTTAACTTATTTAAAAATTCCAAAGATTAGAAAGCAGATGGATTTAGCCTACCATATTATGTAAATCCTCAATCTGCCTTTCCATTCCTGTCCTCCTCTTGATTCAGGTGAACTGAATGATTTGTGGGTCCACCATGCTATCTTTTTAGTGTCTGCTTATGCCATCTCTTTCAAAGAAAATGTTCTTCTACCTTCTCTACATGTCCTGACATTTTTCATCCTTCCAGGCAAAGTCAGTAGAACTTCTGCAGTTCCTCCCTGTGCGAAGTAATTTTTTACCTCTCTGAACTTTCATAATACCTTATCCTACTTCTCATGACTCTCATACACAAATAATTTTAATACAAGGTAGAAAAAAGTATGTGTTCTCCCCTTCTAGACCATAAGGTCCTCAAAGGCATTTTCTGTGTCTCATTTATCATTGTACATCATACTCACCTCACCCCACTCCCAGCTTCCTGTGCAGATCACTGCTCACTGTGGATGCTCAGTAAATGTTCATTGAAAGGATTAATGAATTTCTGGAAATCACCCTGTCATTTTAGCAGAGTCATGAGACCCAAGGGGCATACACTCAGGCTCTCTAAATCTTTTTTTACTATCCAGCATGGTGCTTTCCATACTTGAAATACAGGCTATTTTATTTCTTTTCCTATCTTTAAGGTATACTGATTGTTGAAAATGATATGAACAGCAATAGGCTTTGCCATTTTTTAAAATATGATTACACTTTAAAGATTTTCTCTCAGAAGGCAAACTTAGGGCTCAGAAAAGAGGAAACAAAATTTCAACACCCCTATAATTACACATGACAATGTTGTTAAAATGTAGAAATTCAGTTTTTAAAAAGTAAAGAAGGTTTTTTATAAAACATTCATTTCAGTTAGTTATTCCTGTATATCTAATTGGAAGAAATTACAAGTTACCTTTCTCTCATTTTTCTCCTCTACTGAGAATTTAAAATTGAGTTTCATGTCTTGACTCTACAGATTTGACAGATGTTGCCACCCTCTTCAATCACTGTGAGAAATGTGTGTCCTTAGCTATATGAAATCGAAAGGTGCAAAGAAGATTGGAGAGAATGATTATTTTCTCTCCCTTCCTCAGGTGTTTTCTTGTTACCAAGGAGTGTTTCAGTCATTCCTTTGAGTTGGGTGAAATTATGAGAACTACACCTAAATTGTCGATATTTCATTCTCTCGCAGCATTGGATGTGAGGCATTGGTGTGACAGAATCCTGTTTCTCACACTTCAGTGATTTTTCCATGATGTTATGAGCAAAGTGAAAGAAAACTGCTAACCTGTTTATTAAGTTCTAGAATTTCACTCTCACCTTTTGCCTTACAAAAAGCAGAATACTTTCTGGACTGACTGTATCATCAAATAGTTACTTTGAATGACAGTGAATGAGCATGACTGGCCAAAGGAGTCTATTTAATGGCTGTAAGTTTGTCTCTGGGGTTTAGGATGACCATGTTCTGTCTTTGTTTCCTTGAGGTAGTTCCCTCACCTATGATGTTTTTACATGACTTGAGGTCATTATAGGTAAGTTTTGACCATGTGATCTCTGAGATACTTGTATTTTTCCCAACAACTCTTACCAGTGTAGTTTAAATATACTCTAATCTTCAAGAATCTACTTGTGTAGAATGCAATACATTATTTTGGATATTCTGGCATTGTATCTGAGTGTCATATTATCTGTGGATTAAAATTACTCCTTTAATGTCTTACAAGGACTTTCCCAAACTAAACCTTTTAAACAGACTGGATTTGTCTATTAGTCATATTGCTTCAAACATACCAATAGAGAAAGAAAGAGGCATCCTGCTTGTATTCTATACCTATTTCTGCCAGCACTTAGTATTTTGACCTGTTGGGTTCTACAATAAGAAAGCACACCAGAGAAGCCCCAGGTTTGTCTGCAGAGTCATCAACACGTTGAAGAGCAAATTTGGGTTCCAGTTATGAGTCTTCATAGGCATTAAGGAGGTGTGCCCCCATACTACGCTTCATTACTGCTTCCTGAGAGACTCCACTTGTAAGGGAAAACAGAGGATCCCCAGTGTGATTCTGAAGCAGTGGTTTATTGACTATACTTAATTATTTAGTTGCTGTATTGTTCCTGAGGACAGTTCTCTTGGGGTACAGGGCAGGAAATTAGAGAATGCCATCTGATTAGGCATGTGACTTTGAAAGGTTGACAAAAGACAGAAAACATCACCACAGCCAGTTCTTCTAGGAGTTCTTCAAGATATACAAATGTACCACTCAAATAAGTTAATGAGGTAAAGGTGGACACCCTATTGAGGGTGTTTTGGGACAAAATTCAGAACCTTTGGAATTTTTATCTGCTATGATGAGCAATTGCCTAATCTTTTTCTATTTTCTCCATGATTTCTAAATGTATTTTAATTTCTTAAAAGACAATTTTTAGGGCACTTTTAGGTTCACAGCAAAATTCAGAGGAAGGTAGAGATCTTCTTTATACTCCCTGCCCCCACACATGGATAGCCTCCCTCATGATCAACACCCTCCACTAGAGTAGTACATTTGTTACAATTGGTGAGCTTGCACTGACACATCATTATCAACCAAAGGCTGTAGTTTACAGGAATGTTGTACATTCTGTGAATTTGGACAAATATATCATGGCATGGATCTCTTATTATAGTGTCATACAGAGTGTTTTCACTGCCCTAAAAGTCCTCTGTGCTCTGCCTGTTCATCCTATCCATAAAACCCCTAGCATCCAGTGAACTTTGTACTGTCTCTGTAGTTTTGCTTCTTCTAGAATGTCATATGGTTGGAATTACATCATATTATTGCCTTTTTATTTTGGCTTCTTTCACTTAGTAATAGGCATTTAAGATTCTTCCATGTCTTTTTATGGTTCAATAGCTCATTTTTTTAAAATGATGAATAATATTCCCATTATCTGGGTGCACCACAGTTGATTTACCCATTTACTTACTGAAGAACATCTTGGTTGGTTCCAAGTTTTGGCAATTATATATAAAGCCACTATAAACGTCTCTGTGCAGGTTTTTGTGTGAACATAAGCTTTCAAGTTTTGGGGGTAAATACCGAGCAGAATGATTGCTGTATTGTATGGTAAAAGTATGTTTAGTTTTGTTAGAAACTACCAAACTGTCTTCCAAAATGGCGTGAAATTCTGCATTTCTACTAGCAATGAATGAGCATTCCTGTTGCTTGACATTCTTGCCAGTGTTTGGTGTTGTCAGCGTTCCCGATTTCGGAGATTCTAATAGGCATGTAATGGTATCTTATTGTTGTTTTAATTTTCGTTTCCCTGATAGTGTATAATGTGGAGCATCTTTTCATGTGCTTAATTGCCATCTATATCTTTTTTTGGTCAACTGTCTATTAAGATTTTTTGCCCCCCCCGCCTTTTTTTTTGGTTTTGTCATTGTTGAATTTTAAGAGTTCTTTGTATATTTTGGATCACAATCTTTTATCAGATAGGTCTTTTGCAAGTATTTTCTCCTAGTCTGTGGCTTGTCTTCTCATTTTCTTAATAGAGTTTTTCACATAACAGAAGTGTTGTTGTTGTTGTTTATTTGTTGTTTGTTTGTTTGTTTGTTGTTTTTTGAGATGGAGTCTCGCTCTGTTGCTAGGCTGGAGTGCACTGGCACGCTCTTGGCTCACTGCAATCTCCACCTCCCAAGTTCAAGCAATTTGCCAGATTCAGCCTCCCGACTAGCTTGGAATACAGGCACGCACCACCGTGCTTGGCTAATTGTTTTTTTGTTTTGTTTTGTTTTGTTTTTGGATTTTGTTTTGTATTTTAGTAGAGACAGAGTTTGACCATGTTGGCCATGATGGTTTCCATTTCCAGACCTTGTGATCCACCTGCCTTGGCCTCCCAAAGTGCTGGAATTACAGCTGTGAGACACTGTGCCTGGTCCAGAAGTTTTTTTTTTTTTTTTTTTTTTTTTTTTTTTTTTT
>NW_016822275.1:190645-209744 GCF_001698545.2 Rhinopithecus bieti | reverse complement strand
TTTTTTTTTTTTTTTTTTTTTTTTTTTTTTTTTTTAAGAAAATACAGCTTATTAATTATTTCTCTCATGGATCAACCCTTTGGTTTTGTATTTAAAAGTCAATGCTGTACCCAAGGTCATCTAGGTTTTCTCCTGTGTTGTCTTCTAAGAGTTTTATGGTTTTTCATTTTACACTTAAGGGTTTGATCCATTTTGAGTTAATGTTTGTGAATTGTCTGTCTCTAAATTATTTTTGTATATGGATGTCTAGTTGTTCTAGCACTGTTTGTTGAAAAGACTATCTCTGCTTTATTATATAACCTTTGCTCTATATAAAAGATCAATTGATTACATTTATGTAGGATTATTTCTGGGCTCTTCTATTCCATTAATCTATTTGTCTATTCCTGCATTAATACTACACTGTCTTCAATATTGTAGTTTCATAGTAAGGCTTGATGTTGGGTGATGTCAGTCCTTCAACTTCGTTCTTCTCCTTTAATAGTTTATTAGCCATTCCAGGTCTTTTACCTCTCCATGTAAACTTTAGAATCAGTTTCTCAACATCCACAAAATAACTTGCCAGAATTTTCATTGGGATTACATTGAAGCTATAAATCAAGTTGGGAAGAAGTGACATTTTGACAGAATTAAGTCTTTTGACTCATGAACATGGAATAACATTTATTTAGTTCTACCCATTATTTACTTATTTGATTTAATTCTTCAATGTTTGTAGTTCTCCTTATATAGAAGAAAAGTACTTATTTTTTAGATATTTTATTTGATTCACATCTATGTATTTCATTTTGGGGGGTGCTAATGTAAATGATATTATGTTTTTTATTTTGAATTTTACTTGTTCATTGTTGGTGTATATGAAAGAGAGTAGCTTCTATATATTAGACTTGTATCTTGTGACCTTGCAATAATCATTTACTAGTTCCAGAAGTTTTTTCTCATTCTTTCAGATGTTCTTCATACACAGTCGTGTCACCTGCAAGCAAAGATTATTTTATTTCTTCCTTCTGAATCTGTATTCTTACTATTACTTTTCTTGTCTTATTGCATTAGCTAGGTATTCCAGTAGGATGTTGAAACAATTGGTGAAAGGGGGATATCTTTGTCTTGTTTCTAATCTTAGTGGAGAAGCATCAAGTTTCTCACTATTAAGTATGATGTTAGTAATAAGTTTTAAAAATATTATTTATCAAGTTGAAGAAGTTTTCTGTTTATTTTAATTTTTTCCAAATTTATTTATTTTAAGCATGTTTAGTAAATCAAGTATTTACTCAGGATATAGGAGACATTTACTTAGGAGTTATTTGTGACAATTCTACCTTGATTGTGTTGTTCTGTGTAGTCCTGGGGTATTTTGTACCTTGCTACCACCACCGAGTTACCTGCAAATCAATAGAAGAAATTAAGAACCAAACCCCAACTGAAGGTAAATAAATATAGATACTTTTGAAGCTTGCTAATAGTGCCAACATTAGCTACAAAAGGTATTCTTTCATTCAATATGTGGTGCCCTCTGTGAATCAAGTATTAGGAATAACATGATGAATATGATTATCACAGATATTAAGAACCAAGTAACTATTAAGATCATCCTTCACTCATTTCTTCCTGCTCTTAACTCCCCAAATTAACGTATCAGTAAGTCTCATGAACACTGACTTCAGAACAGTCAGCTCTGCCTTCTCCACCACCAACACCTCTGGCAAGCCACTGTCATCTCTTGCCTAAACTGTAAAACCTCCTGACTCACATCTCTGCTTCTCCATGGAACATACAGGATGATCTTTTAAATATATAAATAAAATTGTGTCATTATTCTGCTCTTACAACCGTCGATGATTTCCTATTATATATAGAATAAAGTCACAATACCCTACCTACCCCACATGGCTTCCATCTGGCCACCTGGCTCTTCCTCCTTCCTTTTGTCTTTCCTCACTGTGCTCTTAGATCATTCTTAGATCACGTTATCTTTCTTTTGATGCTCAAACTCTTTCTTATCTTAGGGCCTTAGCAGTAGTTATTCACTGGGACAGAAATGTTTTTCCCCCGGTAGTCAGTTGCTGGCTCCTTCTGATTGTTCAAATCTAAGAACCTTTCCCTGCACACCCAATATAAAGGGCCCTGTTACTATGTTCTACCACTCTTTGATAGTTTTTTTTTTTTTATTGCTTGGCTGGTTGCATGGTGGAAAGGGAAAAGTGGCCCCAATGTCTGGGAACTGATCTAATCCATACAGTGAGGCCTCAGCATTGTTAGAAGCCGGCCTGGAGCCCACAGGTAGACCATATTGTTCACCTGTTAAACAGAAATAACTTCATAGAGTACCAACATGAAACACAGTCACTCTAAGACCATAATAAAGTGAGTGAAAATAATGCTACATCATTATTTCATTTAAAACAGATAAAATTGGTGTCACTATATAACCCACAAAATGTCAAACCATCTTTTGATTAAATTGAATGAATACTACTTTCCTAGCAATTGTAACTTTATTCTCACTCTAGTCTGCTCTTGCTATAGATAAGATTCATTGAACTGTCCAATACTAGAATTGCTTCCACTTTTTGGCAGCATCCAATCCAGAACAAAGTCCTGTTTCCTTAAGCCCTCCCCAGAATCACTTAATAAGCCCAAATTATTTTTAATAAGCTTTTACTAATGCCCTTACTTAGTATCTTAATAAGATACTTCATGGCTCCCTGTGGTGTGTGTTCTTCGTTGCTACAACAATCAATAAACTCACTTGTTCAAGTAAAGGTATGCTCCTCATGGTCTTTCCCTGGAGGACATTGACTGGTTTGTTGGTTCGCTGTTTTCTGACTTTCTTCAAATAGAAGATGGACCCACTTAGAACCTTGTTGTCACATTTGCTACTACTGCATCTACAGAGACTTAAACAGACCTGCCACTTAGTAGACCCAATACGTGTTTGTTGAATGACTTCTTTGATCTTTTTGACATGGATATTTAATAAGGTATATAACAGTGATTTTCAAGTAAAGATCCTTAGCCTAAAGACCCCAAGGTTTCACTTGGTATATTGCAACCTGAACCAGAAATGTGGGTCCTTTATTTGCTTTTTTATAATCAAGTGGCACAAAAGCCATTGGACTTGGATTTTCATCATGCAGTTAAGGGTTACCTATCAGCTTATTAAGAATTAAACAATCTTGGCATTCATAAGCTTAAAATAGCATACTATTACAGTTACTCAGAACTCAAATGGAATAATCTAGAGTCTGGCTGCCACATTGTTCTGGGCAATGCTTCAGATTCCCACTGTGCACGCATATGAACAGGTGGTAGAAATTCCTACCTGATTTCTGTTGGATGTAGTTTTCAATTGATGAGAGTTTTAATTTTTAAAATAATTTGTTGTCAGTTTACTTATAGCATTTGTAATTTAGTTAATTTAGATTTCTTACTTAACTCTGCTATATAATTGTACATAATTGCATCAATGCACATTTGTTCATAATTAAATTTCAGACATATACGCTTTACAGTTCAAATATTAATCATCTCTTTTCCCTCCCGTTATCTTGCCTCCCAAATTTATTTGTACGGTGATAATTCAATTCATTCTCAGTGCTCACAGGTAAATAGGCAGGCTTCAGGGCTTTTTTTTTTTTTTTTTTTTTTTTTTTAATAGCTTACTGTGTCAAGACCAAAATTAGTTTAAGGAGGGTAAAATGTCTAAGAGAACTCTGTTACTAAGTCATTAAGTTTTCTGGCCATGTACTTTGTGATTCAGCCATGAGTTTAGATAATGTAAACCTCTTTTGAAAGCCAAAGACAACTAGTATATCTGCTGTCCTATGACTCATGACAAAGGAAGAGTCAGCTCAGATCTGTGAACCCTCTTTTTGTTTCCCAGTCTAGCAGCTAATTTGTTTACCCAGATTTTAGCAGAAAAGAGCCCTCTTTTCAGTATATACAGTTTTGTTTTGTTTTGTTTTGTTTTCTGATAGAATAGTCAAACTAGTTATCTGATTACCAAGGTAATGGTAAGATTTTCTCTGTGGGTTTCCTAGATTAGGAGATAATAGGACCATTTTCAAAGAGTCAAAGAATTTATTTATTATGTAATAAAACCTTTAATTTAGGAGGACTGTTTCACTTTTTAATATATATTTTCCCAACCATCACATTTTGCAGCAATTCAGCAGGGATGAATGTATAAATGTTTCGTTTCCAAGTTACTAAGTGGGTATATTTCAAAGGATCTGATTTGGCAGTAGACCACATAAAAATAGTATTTGTGTGCTGACGAGTTGATGGGTGCAGCACACCAGCATGGCACAAGTATACATATGTAACAAACCTGCATGTTATGCACATGTACCCTAGAACTTAAAGTATAATAATAAAAAAAAAGAAATAAGCACAAAAAAAAAAAAATAAAGGCATAGAAATGTCAAAAAATTATATTTGTTACTTTTTTTGTTCCACTCACAGACATATGAAACTATAGCTTCTAATCAATTCATACTGATATTTATTCTCATATTTTGCTTTCAATTGTTTTGTAATTGTGAAATTATAACTAAATATATAAATTGATTAGACCTTAAAATACTGCCTAATATATTAGGATAAATTTTATAGGAAAAAATGTGTAATAATAAGTTCTCTAGAATTCTAGTTTATCTTCTAAAAGTCACATCTGCTGCCAAAAAAAAAAAAAAGAAAAAAAACCTTTATTTCATCTAGAATAAATTTAGGTATGATTAACTCATCCTTCTATTTAGGTAGGATGTTGATATAATGGGCTCAAAATTTGACAAACTATGCAAATACTACTATATCACATACTTTAAAGGTCTTTAAAGGGACCATAAGACACTATGGGCTTCAATCTATCAGTGAGTAAGTTAATCAGTGTTACATGTTGATGTATACTATGGTTCCAGGCAGGCCTACCTCATGCTGTAAAGTGATACCTAAGGTTTGTGATGATGTTCTCCATCAGGAAAATTTCAAACAGGGAAACAAAAATATGACATATATGTAAATTAGACACAAAAAATAATAAACAGTGTATGCTCTAAATATTATAAAAACATTAGAGCAGTGTTTCTCAAAATATGGTCTAGAAGTCTTGTGGGCCAAGGATGAGGAGGGGAAAGGAATGTTGTAAGACCTTTTCAGTGAGGTCAAAATTATTTTCAAAATAATACTAAAATTTTACTGCATATTCTCACTCATATGTGGGAGCTAAGAAAATTTAGCTCATTGAAATAGCAGAATTGTAGGCTGGGAAAGGTAAAGGGGGAAGTGAGAATAGGGAGAAGTTGGCTAACAGATACAAAATCACAGTTAGATAAAGAGGAATAAGTGATAGTGTTCTATAGCACTGTAGTGTAAATATGTTTTGTTTTGTTTTGTTTTTTGTTTTTTGTTTTGAAATGGAGTCTCAGTCAGTCACCCAGGCTGGAGTGCAGTGGCACGATCTCGGCTCACTGCAACCTCCACCTCCAACCTCTGCCTCCAGGGTTCAAGTGATTCTCCTGCCTCAGCCTCTCGAGTAGCTGGGATTACAGGTGCGTGCCACCACGCCCAGCTAATTTTTTGTATTTTTAGTAGAGACAGGGTTTCACCATGTTAGCCAGGATGGTCTCGATCTCCTGACCTCGTGATCTGCCCACCTCGGCCTCCCAAAGTGCTAGTATTATGGTAAATATGGTTAATAATAATTTAATGTATATTGTCTTTTTTTTTTTTCTCACTCTGTCACCCAAGCTGGAATGCAGTGGCTCAGTGCAGCCTCAACCTCCCCAGCTCAGGTGGTCCTCCTACTTTAGCCTCCCAAGTAACTGGGGAACTACAGGTGTGCACCACCCTACCTGGCTAATTTTTGTATTTTTTGTGGAAATGGGGTTTTGCCATGTTGCCCAGGCTGATCTCAAACTCCTGGGCTCAAGCAAGCCACTTACCTTGGCCTCCCAAAGTACTGAAATTATAGTTGTGAGCGACCATGCCCAACCTAATGTATATTTTCAAAAAGCTAGAAGAAAGAACTTTGAATGTTCCCAAAATAAAGATATGATAAATCTTTGAGATTATGGATATGCTAATTACACTGATTTGATTACTACACGTTGTATGCCTGTATCAAAATATCATTCTGTGTCTCATAAATATGTAGTTATTATATGTCAACAAAAAAAGAAAATACTTTATGTACCCTTTTCATTCTCATTGTTTCATAAGGATACAGTGGAATTTTTCAGAGACTACGTGATATGAAATACTGCAATAGATTGAATACAGAAGCAAATATGAGCCCCAGTCTTCTATTTTAAGAGATATTGAAAAGATTTGCAAAATGTAAAACAGTATTATTTTCTTCAAAAAATGTATGTTTTAAAATGTAGTTACTTTTAAATTTATGTTAATATTAATGGGTTTATTGTTATTTTTAAATGAGTTAAATTATTTAACTTGTATCACCTTTAATTTCGAATAAAGTAAATATCCACATACGTAATCTACCTAAATAATATGTATGTCTCTGGAGTCTTCAGTTGTTTTTAACAGTGAAAATAAGATCTAACGCCAAAATTGAGAATAACTGCTTCAGAGAAATGCTAGATTATTTATGTGATTATTTATGTAGCACATGTGTCCTGTGGCATCTGAGTTTCTGGCCAACTTATCACTTCATTTAGATCGAAGTAACATATTATTAAGTTAACATTCTTTTAGGTTGCCTACAATTTGTGATACTGGATTTTTTTTTATTAATTCATGGTAGTGGTCTTTAGAGTATAAAGCATTTTCTTCACAGAAAGGATGGGCTTTTAATTATTCCACAAATGAAGTACATTTCCTTCGGTCATACCATGAGGTGATTCTGTACCATAAAATTGTTACATATTGTTATGGCCCAGTTGAATGTGAAATGTGTTGTCAGTATTACTAATAATGGTTTAACTTCCAAAGTGAGTGAATTTTTTTTTTTTTAAATATCAAGCAATGTAGATTAGAGATTTTGTCTATGTTATCATTCTCACTCATTTGCATGACAGTATGCCTTCTTAAGTGAAAAGGAGCAGATGAGGTTGTAGCCAGCTTGCTGGGAAGGTGCCTGGTGGTGTGTCCTGCAGGTAAACTCCATTTGTCTTGCTTGTCACAGTGGAAGTAGAGAATCTAAAGCAATTAATGTAGCATTTAAAGAAGTGACTAAAGTCAATGCACACTAATGACTTCATTGTTTTGCTTGATCTGACTGGAGTTTATACAAAATGATGACTGAAATAAAGCCTAACATTTTCTAAAGAGTGCAAGCAAAACCTAGTGCACTGCAAAATAAAAACATCTTTCCCAGGATTCACATGAATCTATATAGTTTGAAAAGGAGGAAATTCTAAGAATAGTATTTACCAAGCCAAAGCCTTAGGTCTTCATTAAATATAGAACACTAATTTCTTCCATGGTGAATGAGTTATGTCAAAAATAAAATTTATTGAATCATAGAATTGAAATAGTCTATGCAAATCCTAGATACAACTTCTTCATGTTAATAGTTAATGAGGATTTATCCTATTTATTGACCATCAAATCTGTGCTAGTTTCTCTGCTAAGTGTTATATTTTATTTACACCTTATGGAAATATTTGAAAGGTATATATTGCTGTTACTCTCATTTTATGGGTGAAATGGCCGTGACTTAGAGAAGTTGAACTAACTAGCTAAATCTAAGTGCCAAGGCTGAAAAACCAGATCTGTCAGATTTCACTGCCCCATTCTCTCCACTTAGTTATTCTCTCCCTATAGTCACTTATTACATGCATTGGATTGGCAACATTGATCACTTTCATTTCTCAGGAAAGGACGCCCAAACAGGCAGATTAAATGGTTTGTACCAAGTCACCAAATAAGAAACAAAATCTGTGTGTCCTTAGGTGGACATGTGGAACTCAATCTGGGGTATGGGACTAGACATCATTCTTCTCAGAACTTTGAGAATGCTTACTACTATGCAATATAACCTCTGTGGCATTTATCATATGTGTGTGTGTGTGTGTGTGTGTGTGTGTGTGTGTGTGTGTGTGTGCACGCGCTCAAAGGACTTTGTCTTATATTTATCTTTTCCACAATTCTTTGTACCTAGTTAAGCTGTAAGATGTATTAATGACTGAATGACTAAGTAAAGAAATGGCCCAACACAGTACTTTCCTGAGTGTAAGCTCTAGGAACTACCAAGAGCCATAAAAGAAGAGAGAAAGCAGCTCCCCTTCACCGGCCACTCACCTCAATATGAGTCCTCTGATATTGTTTTTTTTATATGGAATTATTCATAAGTATTATTTTGGAAAAAGTGTTTTCATTGCTAGAGAAGTTTGTTTGTTTTAAAACACTGGTTTAGTTTATATGACATCAGATCTCATTTTCTCAGTTTGAAATTAGCAAAATTCAGTTGGGTCTAGTGATTTTACTAGAATGAAGGCTAAAATGTGGTTCAAAATACATGAATTCTAATTCTAATTTTCCACTTGCTAGCCACATTTCTATGTGTTAGATTACTTATTTTCAAATTACATTTATGGTATACTTGCTTTGTCTGTAATTGCTGTTTCTGATTTTTTTTTCTTAATTTTTTTCAAACCAGGTCTCACTCTATTGACCAGACTGTAGTGCAGTGCCATGATCATGGCTCACTGCAGCCTTGGCCTCTTAGGCTCAAGTGATCTTCCCACTTCAGCTTCCTGAGTAGCTGGGACTACAGGTGCTGCACTACCACACCTAGATAATTTAAAACAAAAAAATCGTGGAAATGAGATCTCACTATGTTGCCCAGGCTGGTCTCAAACTCTTGGCCTCAAGTAATCCTCCTGCCTCAGCCTCCCAAAATACAGGAAGGAGCCACAGTGTCCAGTCTTTGTATTTCTTACCAGTTTTGGTAAAGACACAATGAGAGAATATATGTAAAATGCAACAAAATGCCCAGTGATATATGTTAGAATAATTATTGATTTTATTCTGTTAAATAATTTATCAGCAGTTATTTTAAAACATTTATTCCATCTACAGTGGGACCATGTACATGCTGTGTTCTCCACAGGTGATTTCTAATCTTATTTACTAGTACTAACACTTAATTAATAAAAGTTGTTTCTGTATGAACTAGAAAGAGACATTTTCTGATTCCAGAATACCTAAAAGTCATTATCTAAAGGACTCAAAGATCCGATTCACAGCATATCACAGAATTGTGCTATCTAAGCCTGAAAGTCATCAGCAAAGGTATTAAAATGTAGACCTACAAAATATATACATGGAAAAAATATAAAATATAATTTAAAAGATGTATAAAATATAAATGTTCCTAGTACTAAGTAACCTATAAAAGACTTAAGGAAAGAAAGCGTTTTACCCAACATACAGCCACAGGTTTTGACTTGAGTATCACTTTGACATTTATCCATTTATTCCTCATTTACTTAACAAGCATTTATTGAATGTCTAATATAACCAGCCCCTGTGCTAGAAGCTGACGTTCCAAACATGAAGTGGACCGCAGCTCATCCCTTGAGTTGGTAATAATCTAGAAAAAAGAAAAGAAAAGAAATATACAAACTGTAACAAACACAGAGCTATTTGAATAAGTGCCCCAAATAGCATTATTACAAAGTACTATGGAAACACAATGGAAATAATGACTAACTCTTCCTAGAGGATTTGGAAAGGCTGCAAGAAAGAATAGCATTTGAGCTTGGTACAAAACAATGTGTAGGAGTTTACCAAAATTTTTTATTTAAATGGGAAAAGGGCATCCCCAGATAGAAAAGACAGCATGTTCATGCCAATAAAGATGTTACAGAACATAGCATACTTGAGACAATGTGAAAATTAGAACAAGTCTTTTGAAAAGTAGTTTGACAGGTTGTTTCAAGATCTCTAAAACACTATGTCGTAAGTCCAGTAATCTCATTTATGGTCATTTATGTTATGAAAAAAATACAAAGGAAGAAAAGTGTTATTTACAAAGCAGAAATGGAGAATAGAAATGCGTCCATTATCTTAAAACACAAAATAGGTATGTACATTACAATACATCCATTTGATTTATTATTCTTTTGCTACTAGAATAATTATGAATATTGTAAGTCAAGATGGAAAATGTATGTGCCATTATATAACTTGTAAAACCAAAGAAAATTATATCTTTATTACTATAACTATTTAAAATTATCTATACAAATAAGAAATGAAGACTTTGAAATAAAAATCAAAACAACAGCATCATCAACAAAAATCATGTAAAGTTTTGTCAAGGTGGTGGGATTTTGAGTGATTTTTTTAAATCAATTTACTTTTTTGTTGTGATATAATTTACTAATTCAACTAATAGTTATTGATGATTTCATATGTGCTGGAAGCATTGCTAAATCCTCCAGCTGAAAAGATAAAGAAGTTTATCATTTTAATAATAAATACTAACAATTTTAAAGAAAAGCACTTTATACCTCAATGCCTTTGCTAAAATAATGAACTCTACCATCATTCAAGGCCCAAATTGAATGCAACCTGTTCCATGAAATCTATTGACAATCTATTCGTCTCATCATTCATAATCTTTTTCTAGATGTATCAATCTTCTGTCTGTCCAAATGAAAGACATTGTGTTTAATAATTGAATTGGATGACCCGGCATGTCCAAGTCTGGTGTGATTATCTGCAGGGGATGGTAGGAGAAGAATCTGGTTCTTGACTTTATGTACATTGGAGAATGTGTATCTCAAATAAGGTCTAAAACAAACTAAGTCAGGATCACCTGGAGTACATGTTATACATACAGATTTTCACTCTCATCCCTGAAAATTATAATTCCATAGATCAGCGTGGATCCAGACACTTTGCATTTTTAATAAGCACCCTAGATCTTAAGCAACCTAACTTTGGAAAACCATTGCTATAAAATATTGAGTCTTTATTAAATACGTGCATCTGATACTGGAATTTTTCCCTTGGAATGCTGTATTTATGTAAGTGTACATTTGAAAATATCTTCTGTTCACTGATTTTTAAATATATTATATTCAGTCCAAGCTGAGCTTTGTTTCTAACTCAGATTTCACAGTTTTTTTAATAGGCAACATTCACTCCATGTGGACTCTGTATGTACATATGCTTATGTTCATACATAGGGTTATGAAGTCATCTGTGGTCTTCTGCATAGGTGTCTTATTTAAGTCATTCTTGTTGCATAAAATATTATTGCTTGGCTAATTATCAAGAGTGGGGAAAGTGGGGAGGAAGAGGATTTACACTTGACAACGCCTGACAAGCTATGTTCACGGCAAACCAGAGTTTCTCGTATAGTCCATTGTTGTGCCTCAACTACATGTTTTTATGTTCATTTTTCCTTTTATTCTTTTCTCTCTTCCCTCCCTACTCTTCATTTTTCCTTTTCTCTAATTTTCCTTAGTTTCTTCTAATGGACTTCTCCATGGACTATGGTTTTTGATTAATGCTTTCATCAATCAGTTACTAAAAGTATTTAGCCACTGACTAATGTTTGGTAAAATGCATTGTCCTGAAAGATTCAGTTCCTTATTAACCTTATCCTTTGGGTCTTGAGGTTGGATCCAAGTGAACAATATGTCATCCTTCTGTCAAAGTAAAAGAAATACATAGCATGCCAAAAAGCTCAGAAAATTTAAAAACTGGTTACAGACTGGCAGTAGGAAATCTCGAGATTAGCCTAAAATGAGCATGTTTTGGCACCATTGATCTTTGACCTTAAGCTTTCCAACCTAGAAGTCAGCTAGGAGAAAAACTACAATTGGAAGATTTCTGTACAGTGTACTATTTCATTTTCATGAGTCATCATTTCACATGAAATGGCCGATGACTTTTCTCTGGGTAGATTTATTGTCAAGCAATTGGGAAGGTTTTGATCTGACTTCAGTAGGTTCTCATCTTATGAAGGAAACTTTACCTCTCTTTAGAGGTCTAGAAACCCATCCTATGAAAACCCCTCTCAAAATAAATTATTTTCGAGCATATACAAAATTACACTGCCTGTAGATCTGCACATTCGTGGTTTCTAATTGCAGCAGTGAGGTAGGAACCAATTCAGCCAAGTGCCCTATTTGTAGGTTCAAAAGGGTCATCCTATTGTAAATGCTATGATTTGTACATTTCTTCTATGCACATTACTCTTTCTTGCTCAAAAATATTTTCAATTAAAATATTTCATACTTTATAAAATTCAATATGGGAAACTATCCCTTTATGGATGGCTCTAAGTCATCTGCATTTTTCCTCTCTGCTCTGAAGCTATTATCTGTTCCAATTTCTCTCTTGGTAAACAACTACTACANATATGGAATTATTCATAAGTATTATTTTGGAAAAAGTGTTTTCATTGCTAGAGAAGTTTGTTTGTTTTTAAAACACTGGTTTAGTTTATATGACATCAGATCTCATTTTCTCAGTTTGAAATTAGCAAAATTCAGTTGGGTCTAGTGATTTTACTAGAATGAAGGCTAAAATGTGGTTCAAAATACATGAATTCTAATTCTAATTTTTCCACTTGCTAGCCACATTTCTATGTGTTAGATTACTTATTTTTCAAATTACATTTATGGTATACTTGCTTTGTCTGTAATTGCTGTTTCTGATTTTTTTTTCTTAATTTTTTTCAAACCAGGTCTCACTCTATTGACCAGACTGTAGTGCAGTGCCATGATCATGGCTCACTGCAGCCTTGGCCTCTTAGGCTCAAGTGATCTTCCCACTTCAGCTTCCTGAGTAGCTGGGACTACAGGTGCTGCACTACCACACCTAGATAATTTAAAAACAAAAAAATCGTGGAAATGAGATCTCACTATGTTGCCCAGGCTGGTCTCAAACTCTTGGCCTCAAGTAATCCTCCTGCCTCAGCCTCCCAAAATACAGGAAGGAGCCACAGTGTCCAGTCTTTGTATTTCTTACCAGTTTTGGTAAAGACACAATGAGAGAATATATGTAAAAATGCAACAAAATGCCCAGTGATATATGTTAGAATAATTATTGATTTTATTCTGTTAAATAATTTATCAGCAGTTATTTTAAAACATTTATTCCATCTACAGTGGGACCATGTACATGCTGTGTTCTCCACAGGTGATTTCTAATCTTATTTACTAGTACTAACACTTAATTAATAAAAGTTGTTTCTGTATGAACTAGAAAGAGACATTTTCTGATTCCAGAATACCTAAAAGTCATTATCTAAAGGACTCAAAGATCCGATTCACAGCATATCACAGAATTGTGCTATCTAAGCCTGAAAGTCATCAGCAAAGGTATTAAAAATGTAGACCTACAAAATATATACATGGAAAAAATATAAAAATATAATTTAAAAGATGTATAAAAATATAAATGTTCCTAGTACTAAGTAACCTATAAAAGACTTAAGGAAAGAAAGCGTTTTTACCCAACATACAGCCACAGGTTTTGACTTGAGTATCACTTTGACATTTATCCATTTATTCCTCATTTACTTAACAAGCATTTATTGAATGTCTAATATAACCAGCCCCTGTGCTAGAAGCTGACGTTCCAAACATGAAGTGGACCGCAGCTCATCCCTTGAGTTGGTAATAATCTAGAAAAAAGAAAAGAAAAGAAATATACAAACTGTAACAAACACAGAGCTATTTGAATAAGTGCCCCAAATAGCATTATTACAAAGTACTATGGAAACACAATGGAAATAATGACTAACTCTTCCTAGAGGATTTGGAAAGGCTGCAAGAAAGAATAGCATTTGAGCTTGGTACAAAACAATGTGTAGGAGTTTACCAAAATTTTTTATTTAAATGGGAAAAGGGCATCCCCAGATAGAAAAGACAGCATGTTCATGCCAATAAAGATGTTACAGAACATAGCATACTTGAGACAATGTGAAAATTAGAACAAGTCTTTTGAAAAGTAGTTTGACAGGTTGTTTCAAGATCTCTAAAAACACTATGTCGTAAGTCCAGTAATCTCATTTATGGTCATTTATGTTATGAAAAAAATACAAAGGAAGAAAAGTGTTATTTACAAAGCAGAAATGGAGAATAGAAATGCGTCCATTATCTTAAAAACACAAAATAGGTATGTACATTACAATACATCCATTTGATTTATTATTCTTTTGCTACTAGAATAATTATGAATATTGTAAGTCAAGATGGAAAATGTATGTGCCATTATATAACTTGTAAAACCAAAGAAAATTATATCTTTATTACTATAACTATTTAAAATTATCTATACAAATAAGAAATGAAGACTTTGAAATAAAATCAAAACAACAGCATCATCAACAAAATCATGTAAAGTTTTGTCAAGGTGGTGGGATTTTGAGTGATTTTTTTAAATCAATTTACTTTTTTGTTGTGATATAATTTACTAATTCAACTAATAGTTATTGATGATTTCATATGTGCTGGAAGCATTGCTAAATCCTCCAGCTGAAAAGATAAAGAAGTTTATCATTTTAATAATAAATACTAACAATTTTAAAGAAAAGCACTTTATACCTCAATGCCTTTGCTAAAATAATGAACTCTACCATCATTCAAGGCCCAAATTGAATGCAACCTGTTCCATGAAATCTATTGACAATCTATTCGTCTCATCATTCATAATCTTTTCTAGATGTATCAATCTTCTGTCTGTCCAAATGAAAGACATTGTGTTTAATAATTGAATTGGATGACCCGGCATGTCCAAGTCTGGTGTGATTATCTGCAGGGGATGGTAGGAGAAGAATCTGGTTCTTGACTTTATGTACATTGGAGAATGTGTATCTCAAATAAGGTCTAAAACAAACTAAGTCAGGATCACCTGGAGTACATGTTATACATACAGATTTTCACTCTCATCCCTGAAAATTATAATTCCATAGATCAGCGTGGATCCAGACACTTTGCATTTTAATAAGCACCCTAGATCTTAAGCAACCTAACTTTGGAAAACCATTGCTATAAAATATTGAGTCTTTATTAAATACGTGCATCTGATACTGGAATTTTCCCTTGGAATGCTGTATTTATGTAAGTGTACATTTGAAAATATCTTCTGTTCACTGATTTTAAATATATTATATTCAGTCCAAGCTGAGCTTTGTTTCTAACTCAGATTTCACAGTTTTTTTAATAGGCAACATTCACTCCATGTGGACTCTGTATGTACATATGCTTATGTTCATACATAGGGTTATGAAGTCATCTGTGGTCTTCTGCATAGGTGTCTTATTTAAGTCATTCTTGTTGCATAAAATATTATTGCTTGGCTAATTATCAAGAGTGGGGAAAGTGGGGAGGAAGAGGATTTACACTTGACAACGCCTGACAAGCTATGTTCACGGCAAACCAGAGTTTCTCGTATAGTCCATTGTTGTGCCTCAACTACATGTTTTATGTTCATTTTCCTTTTATTCTTTTCTCTCTTCCCTCCCTACTCTTCATTTTCCTTTTCTCTAATTTTCCTTAGTTTCTTCTAATGGACTTCTCCATGGACTATGGTTTTGATTAATGCTTTCATCAATCAGTTACTAAAAGTATTTAGCCACTGACTAATGTTTGGTAAAATGCATTGTCCTGAAAGATTCAGTTCCTTATTAACCTTATCCTTTGGGTCTTGAGGTTGGATCCAAGTGAACAATATGTCATCCTTCTGTCAAAGTAAAAGAAATACATAGCATGCCAAAAGCTCAGAAAATTTAAAACTGGTTACAGACTGGCAGTAGGAAATCTCGAGATTAGCCTAAAATGAGCATGTTTTGGCACCATTGATCTTTGACCTTAAGCTTTCCAACCTAGAAGTCAGCTAGGAGAAAACTACAATTGGAAGATTTCTGTACAGTGTACTATTTCATTTTCATGAGTCATCATTTCACATGAAATGGCCGATGACTTTTCTCTGGGTAGATTTATTGTCAAGCAATTGGGAAGGTTTTGATCTGACTTCAGTAGGTTCTCATCTTATGAAGGAAACTTTACCTCTCTTTAGAGGTCTAGAAACCCATCCTATGAAAACCCCTCTCAAAATAAATTATTTTCGAGCATATACAAAATTACACTGCCTGTAGATCTGCACATTCGTGGTTTCTAATTGCAGCAGTGAGGTAGGAACCAATTCAGCCAAGTGCCCTATTTGTAGGTTCAAAAGGGTCATCCTATTGTAAATGCTATGATTTGTACATTTCTTCTATGCACATTACTCTTTCTTGCTCAAAATATTTTCAATTAAAATATTTCATACTTTATAAAATTCAATATGGGAAACTATCCCTTTATGGATGGCTCTAAGTCATCTGCATTTTTCCTCTCTGCTCTGAAGCTATTATCTGTTCCAATTTCTCTCTTGGTAAACAACTACTACAAAAAACTTGCCTTTTATTTATTTATTTTAAGCATCCCATTTCTATTCATTAGAAATCTTGTTGATATGGCTTTTCCTAAAGAAGAATTCCAGAGCTGAAACTCCAATATGGTCCCAAGGTTCTTAAAGTATGGAATATGGAATGTTTGTGAACAATGCAGACTCTTGTAATACGTGTAAGTTGGAGTGGGAATCGGTCTCCAGGGAAGAGCCCAGAAATCTGGATGTTTCACATGTTCCTTTTTGGTTCTTGTGCTTAATGAACTTTAAGAACAACTATTCTAGAGCGCTAGTTCTGATTTGGAGAGAACATTCAAAATGTAGTCATAGACTTTCAGTTGCTAGCTTCATGGATATATATGTTATTTAATCCCTCTGAGTCCCAATTTATTTAGTTTTAACATTAGCATAATAATTTCCAGGATATGATGTTAATGAAAAGATCACCTGGGGCCATAGGTGTTTTGTTTCTTTTGCTTTTAAAAGCATATGTACCTGGATAAACAACCAGTGTAAGAAAAACAAAACCTACAAGAATACAGTAGCAGAAGAAAAAATATAAGACTATGTGGAATTTTACTCACTTGGACATTAATTTCCTTCCTATCTCTAATCCATACTTGCAAATATTAAATTAATAGTTAATAGAAGTTTAATGGTACTCCATGGTCTCAAAGTAGTGCTTCCATTATAAGGAGAAAAGGAAAACAATAAAACCTAGGACAATCTGCTTGGATTTTCCACCACTTCTATTTTCCCATCTCTTAAAAACTGAAAACAGTCCAAAATATTTCCCTATGCTATGGCTTCTCTCACCTGGAGTTTACTTTCGGACATATGTCTTTTGACAGTCATCCGTGCATCCTATTCATCCCGACTGTAGTGCAAATAGAGATGAGAATTTGTATTTAAAACAAAACAAAAAAAACTTCAGCAGCCACTTAAATTCTTCTGAAAGGAGAATATTCAAGGCTTCTTCTTTTGTATTTCATAACCTATAAATATTCACTGGAATATTTTGGAGGATAATACTTCCTCTCCCTGATAGCAAAGGTTTTCCGTGCCTTAATACAGCATCAACATGGGAAAGAGAAGACTTTGGAGATTTTTGCTATCTCTTATTGAACATCAACTTTTTCCCTCCCCCTAAGTTTTATTTCTTTGTTTGTTTGTTTGAATCTTGGTCTGTCACCCAGGCTGGATTTTGGTAGCATGATCTTGACTTACTGCAACCTCCACCTCCTGGGTTCAAAAAATTATCCTGCCTCAGCCTCTCAAGTAGCTGAGATTACAGGCGCATGCCACCACGTCTGGCTAAGTTTGGACTTTTTAGTAGAGACAGGGTTTCACCATGTTGTCCAGGCTGGTCTCGAACTCCTGACCTTGTGATCCACCTTCCTTGGCCTCCCAAAGAGCTGAGATTACAAGCATGAGCCACTGCACTCGACCCCCTTCCCCTAAGTCTTATCCTGGTTGATATCTATGATGATTTTTTAAAGCACCTTGAAATTTGCCAATATTAGGTTCACTGATTGCTTTGAATGGTAAAGAATGTCACTTTCGCTTAAAATTTAAAACAAATTATTTAACCTCTCTACATTAAAATCCACCATCTCTAAAATGGAGTTGGACTATTCAAGTGGTAAAAATCTAGTTTTAAGAGAATTGTGACATGTAGTGTTGTCCCACACCACAGAGTTTGTAATAATATCCATGGGTTTGTGGCCATCTTTTATGATCATGACCTCACTTTTCTTTTTATGGCTCTCTCTCTCTCTCTCTGTCTTTCTCTCTCTTTCTCCCTCTCTTCTGCCCTCTCTCCCCCAGCTATTTTTCTGTGACATTTCCAATATTTCCTTTGCAACAAAGGCATTCGTTTTGCTTAAAGCTGCTCCAGTGTCCTAGTGCTTCAATTGGCTGTCTTTGATCCTTGCTGCACTAACCCTGAACACCACAGGCCTGATGGTGTGAGGATTAGCATTAGAGGAGTCACAGAAGGAAAAGCACCTGAAGTTAGTCGTGAGAACTCTGTTTTCAGAAACATTATCTATGGATAGAGAGACTTAGTGAGAGGCTGAGGACAAGAACTGCAGACGTAGTTTCTAAGGGGAGAGGGTGGCACTCTGCCTCCCAGGCAAGCTGTGGTGTGGGATGGTCCAAGATAGGATTTGTTCACTTTCTTGCTTACAAGCTCACCTTTGTAGAGAAAATAGCCTAAGAATTATAATTTGAGGGTTACAGAAGTTTCCTCTCCTTTATATGTTTCCTTAGCTAGTCCTCCTGTGATACCTGTAATTACTACATTTTCTTTTTTTGTGGGGACGGAGTCTCACTCTGTCACCAGGCTGGAGTGCAGTGACACAATCTTAGCTCACTGCAACCTCTGACTCCCTGGTTCAAGCGATTATCCTGGCTCAGCCTCCCAAGTAGCTGGGATTACAGGCGCCAGCCACCACACCCAGCTAATTTTCATATTTTTAGTAGAGATGGTGTTTCACCATATTGGCCAGGATGGTGTCGATCTCCTGACCTCGTGATCGGCTCGACCCAGCCTCCCAAAGTGCTAGTATTACAGGTGAGCCACCGCCCCACTACATTTTCTGGCCATACGTTTAAAAATACAGATATCGGCCGGGCGCGGTGGCTCAAGCCTGTAATCCCAGCACTTTGGGAGGCCGAGACAGGCGGATCACGAGGTCAGGAGATGGAGACCATCCTGGCT